>NC_086245.2:26750786-27038286 GCF_036321145.2 Pelmatolapia mariae | reverse complement strand
ATGGACTTGTGTCACTGTCAAACCAGCTTACATAAGGATTTAGACACAGTACTAGTAGACATTTCAAAAGGCAGCGATATAGTAGATAAGAGCAGAAAACACCATCAAAGAAAAGACTGTGACACTAGAAGAAGGTGGTGAATCTATCGGTAGGCTAACTGCTCTCAGCGACTCTCAATTATGTTTCCAGGTAACACTGACACACTGTCAGAAAGAAGTTAGGGAAGCGAACTTGAATCCCTTAGCCTTCCATGATCTCCCACGGCTTATTGGATTAACTTTACAGTGTTCTTCATGCTCTCCTGTGCATCTGCCCGTGAGCATCTGAGCAGAGTGTGTTTTCAGTATGACTGCATGCATGAGTGTGATCCACACATGTTGTCTAAATAGAAGAGAGGTGTTAGGTCACTCAGTGTCTGGAAGGGCGCCCTCTCTGTTTGTGTGCTTACACTGAGCAGGTCAGAGGATTTTTTTAAAAAGTGCTAATGGAGAAGAGGATGAGGGCTGTTAAAAGGTTATTGGCCAAGTCAGAAATATCACTGAATGCAACAAATAATATGTGAAATGGAGCGTGTAAACAAATATACCGCTTTATACTTTACCTTTAACCTCGATTCAATCAATCTGAGCAATTGAGTGGGCTATATGAAAACCCTGGTAGCTATGTACACTGAGCACCATCCTTGTCTGTTTGCCATGTAGCTGCAGCTAACTTTCTTCATGAAAAGTCAGCTCAGGAACCATTAATCACCTTACGGCGAGGTCACGTTTGGTGGGGCCAACTCTTATACTCTCAGGTAGTGCCCTTCCCTCAGGGGGAGGATGTAGAGCAGGTCAGCAATAATGTTTATGTGGGTAGTATGTATCAAAGCAGGGATCAGGATCCAGAGCTTTCCAGCACAACATTGTACCAAGATGATCTGTATTTTACACTTTACTTCTCAGTGGATTTTGTGGCTACTGTTTACTGCAATGCAAATGTAGATGTCAACTTAATTAAATGTTTGTCATAGAATTCATTCATTTCATTTCTTTAAATATTCCACTATAGTTGTGAACCTCTTCTTTTTCCAGAGGACCGTGCTGACTTAGGATAAAAATCAGGAAAGCACCACATACAAATCATCTGTAACATAAATGAAGTGAATTAACCCATTTAAATGCTTTATCAGCTTCAAATTATACGACACCCTTCCACATGCTAAGTAAGAAGCACTGCCTAGATCACTGATAAAACACAATGAGATTCAGTTAAATAGTTCGGACTCATTGCAGTTATTCACCTCAAAATTCCTTCGCTCAGTGCAACCTCTTATTGGGTTAGGTGTAATTTGCACACAGGTGCTACAGAACCACAAGCAAACCTAAAGCTGGAGCTACACAAGAATTAGCATACAGTGTCATGTTTGCATTGTTCTTAGTTGATTCTCCAGCAGCAACGATCACACGATACCTGGGGAATCAAGTAGTTATAGTCAAAGATGTCATTGTATAGCTCATGGGCCACATTGGTCTGCTGGTTTATCGCCGACCGAGGTGTACAAATGATGCAGTGATTCCCATTAAAAAAGGACATATTGATACAGAATGTGGAGCTTTTAACAACACATGGACTTACTTCTAAGCATTTATTTAGTGAAGCCAGAGGTAAAGCCATGCACTTAGTTTGTGCAGAGCTGATTGCTGTGTTTAAGGATTACGGTTTACAGAATTGCCATTAGAACATTAAACACACAGAGAAATGTACAAGAACTTGACTGATGATTTTGAATGTTTTCCCTGGGATCTGCACAAGAGCTGTGATGTCTGCAACACAGCACAGATACTCATCCTTGTATGTAGGAAATGACAGAATTTGACATTACGGAGGAGCTGGCAGCAATGCACTCAGTGAAAGGGACTAGGGAGCGATTTGTTCATGGAGGTGGAAAGGTATTGGAAGGTTGGTTGGTTCTATCCCTGTCTGCCTGCATGTCAAGTGTCCTTGGTTAAGATACTAACCTCAGGTTGCTTTCTGATGCATCAATCGGAGTATGAATGCGTGAGAAAGTTAAATAGAAAGCAGTTACATAGAAAGAGTATAGGAAAACATGCTTGTGTGAATGGGTGAATGAGGCAAGTTGTTGTGTAACTCAGTGCTAAAAATGAACCATGTTGTTAATTTTGTAACAAAGGATTGTTAAATAGGATAGTTCATCGGGGCTTTGAACCACAGATGGTTTGGTGCAAGTTTGATTCACTACTCGCAGAGCGCTTTGACTTCTTGCCACTGCTGGAGTTCTTCTGTTAGAGAGCAGAACTTTCCTGGTGCTAGCTAAGCTCACCAGGTTGGGAAGCCATTCAGCCCGGACTCACGGAAGTTCGTGAAATAATCACAAAAAAGTGATTTATGCCTGATGGGCAAAATAGCTTGAAAAATTTTACTGTGGGCCAAAGTAGTTAGGTTTTTAATCAGGTTTTTATCAGACTTGACAGGTCAATCTGTTCATGTTGTTTCTGTGACAATTTAATTTGCAATTATGGCTCATTACCTATTATTTAGATACCAGGGTGCTCTTATTAATCTGAAATAACAGCCCGAGGGTGGCTGGTGAGTGTCTAGACCTGCCTATAAAGTTAACCTACGCTATTTATGGCTGGATGGTTGGGGATTTTGCAGTTAGTTGGGGGTAACCCTGGACAGTAAATATCACAAACCACAAGTCATTCGGATGCTTTTCAAATTCTTGGTATCAGAAATTTACTGTCATGTGTGGCAAATAAGCAGCAAATACTGTGTTGTAGGAGACACTACATGGTTGAAAAAATTGTATACATAATTAGTAGCCACAATAAAACTGTTTATTTTTATTTTTTGAAATAAAAGCCTGTGTACAATAAATAACTAAAACTGTTCTCGTGTCTACTGATTTAGATTTTAAATGTTAAATCTAACAAATGCAAATCTCTTTTATTCAATTAAAGAAAACTCCACTCCAGCTAATTATGGATAAGGGATTAGCTCTATTATTTGCTTCCATAGCTCAAGTTGTGTAGTGTCAGCATGCATTCATTCATATATTTATGAATTTTTGTAATTCACAAGTTCTGAGCTGTAATGGATGTTTTTTTCTTCTTTAGCTCTGACCCAGTCCGGTCCAAGTCAAGCAACAACTAAAGCCATGACCTTGTTTGACCTTTTAAACAATGAGTTTAACCTGAATCCCTCTCACACTGCTCCTCCCACGCCACATGAAGGGTTACATTATAGACTTAAGCCTCCTGAGTAGCAATTAACAGCTGCCAGCATGGCTAACAATCCTTTTAACCAAAGCCTAATGAAAGCCCTAGCACCTCTTAAGAGTCTCTCCAACTGTATAACAAGCTCTCTTCATTATCAGGCAACTACAGCTACACAACACCACGCTAATTATATAAGAGCAGCGGTGGGCTTTGTGGGTCTGATAACTGGATTTGTCAATGCATCAATTCAATGTTACTAACATCACTGTTAGGATGGACACATGTCTGAGCTAACCAGTAAGGCGTGATTATTTTTTGTTCATTTGCAAGACTTTCCAGATCAATCAAAATGTCATCGAGCAGCAGTTTAAAACTAAAAATATCTGCATAAGTAGCTGCACTGAAAGAACCTTATCAGTCGGCCCTCAGGCAACACAAGGCCTTCTGTCTGTGAACAGTGATGCATGCAAACACAGGATGTTGCCTTTGTTGCTGATATGCTTTAAACACCAGCGTCTGGAATGCGACCGCAAACACTGCAGGCAGCACAACATGGTCTATTACTGACTGCAGGTGATCAAGTCTCTCTTTTGCTCGAAATCTGATTGGAAATCAGATTTTCATATGTTAGTGTATGTACATTTTCTGTAATTGCTCCCAGCGACTCGGTCTCTTTCTCACACTCTTTTCCTTGAAAACATCTTGAAGAGATTTAGAGTGGGTCAAGGTCTCCCGGGGACACAGGAAAGGCCTGCTCTGAATCTAAATAAAGGGGGATGAGGTAAAGCACAGCAGTGTGACAGGACATCAACAGGACATGCCTCACTAACACTACATCACTTTCTCTCTCTGGATCGCTCATTGTTGTCTTTCTTTCTGTCTTCCTGTCTTTCTCCCTCTGCACATTGTTACCTTGACATTCCTGTATCCTTTCCCTTTTCAGAGCCAGAAATTTTCTATTTTGAATCATCATCTGGTCTGGAGCCTCATGCAAACTTCCAACTGCAACTACTGTCCTGCTGTTCACTCTTTTATACTCTTGCACAGAGTACTCTCTTTGACACACTAATCTGATAAATGCTAATAAGATTCACACTAATGCTATTAAATGCCTCTTAAGGGAATACCTTTCATTGTTATTTGTGTTTGAGGTATTACACTAATACATTGGTTTGTAGATTTATCTGGCTGAGATGAGTCAGTTGTTTTTTGAAGTTCTTTAATAGAAGAAAAGATTATTGTACTGATAATATACATAGATTCATGTGCAATTATGTCTCCCAATAAATTAATGCTTTCACATAAACTTAGAGAAAAAAATTTGCCCTGCCATCTTGAATATAGTGGCAATGATGGACATCACTGTTTAATCTAATTGCATAGTATGTATGTGCCGAGCGACCGGCCACATATCTAATATGCAAAAGCAGAAGAAAGGAGAACTCGCAGGCAAATTTTCATTTGTGTCTGCACCATCATACTCAAAATAAAAAGGATCATACCTGTATTTTACTGTAAGCGCCTTGAGGTGAATGTTGTTGTGATTTGGCGCTATATAAATAAAACTGAATTGAATTGAATTGAATTATTTTATCATCTGAGAAGAATTTCCCTTCACGAAACCAGCAAAAGCACAAAAACACAAAGAAGGAAAATAACACGATTGAAATCTGGATGAAACCTTATTCTCTTCCTTTTTAACTCAAGATCATCTTCTGAACTGAAGTCAGGGCTCTAACACATGGAAACATGCATAAACATGATATTGTTTGCAATTACTTATTGCCAGCAAATAAGACAAGCAACCCTGCTATCTCTGTACAGTTGACGAGTTGGCTAAACGTTATGCTAGCTAATATTACACTTGACTGCCCTAAATATCACGTATTCCTTCTATAAACAGTTTGTTTGCATTCTCACATTGTAGGACAGTTAATTCAAGTCCAGCAATGTTAGGTTTACCTGAAAGAAAGTTTCACTAACGCCTAACAGCAGCTAACACCGACAAAAACAACAGCTAAAAGAGGCTAACATCAGCTAACAGGGGCTAACAGCAGCTAACAGAGGTTGACAGCAGCTAACACCACGAAAAACAGGAGCGCTTATCAACCATATCGCATACCAAGTTCACCATATCCTCAACAGCTCACCTCAGTATCATGTCATGGGAAAGAAGCAAGATTCACTGAATCATCAATTTGTATCGGACTTCTTTCATAAAGTTTTACGGCCTGGACTAGCAGCCTGCACTCACAACAGATTAATGGTAGCCAGAATTGTTTGGCCTACAGCGGGTACTGTAGCTGCAATTATGCACTTTGGAGGTTGCCCATCCCCTGTGACCCTGAATTGGATAAGTGGAAAAGAATGAATTGATTGATGGATGGATAGCTACTCCTGCCTTAAATAAAGTCTAGGTACAAGCTAACTTTGATGTTGCCAGTTTAAACTGTGGTTATTCAACTGTGGAAAGTCAGTATGGATGATTTTTTTTATTACTGTTTGCTCTTAGTGATGCAGCAGATAGACTGAAAAAGTTAATAAAGCAGAAACATATGAAACGTGGGTTTTTTAATCTGAGAAAGTGCAGAAGAGTTTAAAACAGTGATGAAAAATAAGTAAAACTTCCTTTTGTTATTGAATGTGAAAAGGTTATTTTGAACAAATTGAGTCAGTCTTTGCTTCCCACACATCGTTCATCACAAAAGGTCAGAGTCCTAATTAACAAAAGCACTTAAAAAAAGAAAACAAATGTAATAGATATCTAACATCTAATGTAATAATAGGGAAAAAAAGGTAGTGTCGATTTATGACCAGTACTACGCACAGCTCAACTCTTAAATACAGTTTGTCGTGTCAGCTTCGATGAGTCACTTTACAGTGTGTCTGTGTTGTGCTCCACTAGCAGTAATCAAAACAGGAGGAAATGCTGGCCAACTTTTCTAGGCCTTTTCCTTCGATGTTGCTCCAAACAAACTAAGAGGAAGAAGTCCGCTCCACCAAAGAAAATGAGGGTCAACATGTTTATTTGTTCATTTGTGTGTGTGCATGTGGGTTCTTTGAATTTATGTCGCAACCCAATCTCCTGCCGCATTCCTTTATATGTCGGCTTTGATGCTGTGTGTGTGTGTGCGCGCTTGCCTGAGAATGTGTGTTTTGTCTTTATGGAATGCAACAAGACACCTCGATCTGCTGCCTCTAATCGCAGGGATACCGCAGCCCCGGGAAAAGACACATCCTATTTCCTGTGACATGGCTGCAACTTCCTGTCGCCCAGTTTTTTATGGACGCTGTCCCAGTCACTCGGTTGATTAGCTGGCCTCTGTGTGTATGAGTGAGACAGAGGTCTTAGGATCGCCAGTAGCTTTGATTCCTCTGCACTGATGAGTTGCTTGCCAAGATCGAGATTGAGATGGTATCTGCCTCTACTCAGAGAGGAAACTGAGAGCTCTGTGAGTGTGCGGTTTTATCTTAATGAAGACCAAATGTCTGATGAAGATGGAAAGATGTGAGGAATGAGGGCATTTTGCCAGAAATCTGCACAGGGCTGGTTGAGGCCTAAACATGGATTTGGAGTTATGATTACGTCAGGGTCAGGGTTATGTAAAGCATTTTATGAGATTATGGAAAACCCTGTCAGTTCGGTTTACAGCGTTAAACATGTGCAATATGTATATAAATGGGTTCTGTAAATGAAAACATCAAATATTTATTTGAAGGGAAATGTTATTGGGAATTGCAGCTGTGAACACTAGCAACATCTGCAGGAATCCTTTGTTTGAATGTGATAACATAGTTTGACATACAGCTTGATAAAGGTGATACAGTTAAGATGTTAGTATATGCATCTAGCTGGAAAACAGCAAAGCAAGCTCAAAGATTAATTCTTGGTTCTGGTCTTTTTTTTTATAAATTTTGTTTTAGATTTGCTAATCTGCTTGGGATCATTGTCCTGTTGCAAGAACCAATCGTGGCCAAGCTTGAACTATCGGACAGATGGCTTCACGTTTTTCTCTAGAATACTCTGGTGTACAGACGAGTTAGTGTTTCTGTTATTTAGTTTGGTATTTCTAGCTCCCCTAGTTATATTTAATAGTCCTGATGTGTAGTTCTTAGTTTTGTTGCGGTGCCTTCCCTGCGCTCTTGTGTCTCATTGTCTCAGTTATGTTTTCATGTCTGTTATTTCCCGTTCTGTGTCGTGTCTGTCTGAGTTTGGTCTCTGTGTGTGTTCCCGTTACTTCCTGTTTTACTTTGGTAGTCTCCTGTCTGTGTGCGCCATGTTCTGTTTTGCTTCACTTACTTTGAAGGTTCCTGGTCTCATGTGTTATGTTCAGCTTTGCGTCCTCTGTCTCGTTGTGTGTTGTTAGCCCCAGCTGTGTTCCCCATGTGTTTCCTGTTTCCTCGTCATTCCCGGTGCATTTAAGCCCTTTATTTTCTTCTGCTTGTTGTTGCGTTCTCACTGTGTGTTCTGCCTGCTTGTCTGTTTTGTTTTTTTTGTATTGCAGGCTACCAGCAATAAAGCTGAGTTTTTCTGAGTTCATCTTTGCCTTCGTGAGTCTGATTTTAGGGTCACCTCTACCAGCCACACACAGCAGACATGACTCAATAACTGCAAAACAAGCCCAAATCATCACCCCTCCACCACCGTGCTTGAAAGACGGTCCTAATTGTTCCAAAAATCTTGGGATACGAAGATCTCGGGTAAACTGTATTTGCTTTCGATATCTAGCTGCTGAAACGACTTTGAAACAATAGCTAGATATCAACTAAACTTCACCTTTAAACCAAATTTTACTAATTTTGTGTTCAATTTGGATATTTTTCAGATCTCTAAGCAATAGAAAAATGTACAGTCATAATAGCAATGAAACTGTATTACAGGTATGCCTAAAATAAACCAGATACCCTTCACGACCAAAACCAACCCAACAAAGTCAGTGAAGAAGAAATGGTTGTCAATGGTTTTGTGGAGCAGCTTCCACTGATTTTTCAACTACTCACAATGGGCCTTGTTTATTAACAAGCACAAAGAATTGTACTTATTTGCATCAGCATATGTACCAGCCATTTTTGTTCTCACCAAAGTGTGCATGTTAAATAATCAGAATAATCCCAAACTGACAGGCACATGCCCACAGTTTGCAATCAGCATATTTCCACGCCCCCAATTCTGTCCATAGCAGCATACATTTGCCTAGAGGTGAAGGCCTACCATGGCGAAAGCTGTGAAGTTGTTTTAAGAGAAGAAATTCAAGAAAAGTTGGTAAGGTGGAAGTCAGACTTTTCTGAAGTGTCCCCTGAGACACAAACTGTGGCTCAGGTACAAAGAAAAAAGTTTGATGTTAAAGTTGCTGTGAAAAAAAAGAAGAAAAGCCCAGAAGAAAAAGAAGGAAACAGGTGGAGGATGAGAAGCACCTGATCTGTCAGCCCAAGATAACAGGTAGAGTTCCATAAGTAGGATATGGCCAATAAGTGAATGTCAATCTGAAGACATATGGCAGCAAGGACGAATTAGTATTCATTTCACAATTACAGTTTGATGAATATAGTAAATGCATTAGTAAGTTAAGAATGTGTTATTTTTTATATCAGATTTTTTATGACAGAAATCTTCATTGTCACTGTCTGTTTTCTTATCCCACAATTCAAGTGCAAAATCCGATGTTACTGTAGCTGCTATAGGACAAATATCAAAAAGCATTAAATCTAGAGTACCACATAACAGCTGCAGCCAGCCGGTTTGTTTCTATTACTGTTGTGTAAAAATAAAATTTTTGTACACTCTATATTTTAACATATGTGAATAATATTAACACTCAGTAATAAAACTTAATATTAACTGCAATAAATCAGGAAATTAAAAAATGCATCACATCTGCTGTTAGCCTCTTTTAGCTACTGTTGCCTTCTGTTAGTTGAGGTTAGTGAAACTGTCTTTGGAGTGGATCTATCATTGTTGAAAACACACACACAAAAATTGTCATACAATGTAAAAGTGTAATCAAAGTGTTTATCAAAGGGAGAAAGGCATTTTTACGACTCTGGTGCCTAACAATGACTGTCATAACGTTCACTTGGTGTTTAGCCAGCTCGTTGTCAGCTATCTGGACGCGGGAAGGTCACATGTCTAATCTGCTGACGATAAGTAATTGTGACAATATCGGCACAAATGTAAATGTCCCTCCAGGGCATGCAAACACCTACAAATTCTCTGATCCTTCACCTTTAGTAAAATGGTAAATGGCCTGTTTTTGTCCCTATGGACCCCAAAGCGCTTTACATTCAGTCATCCACCCATTCACACACACATTCACACACTGGTGATGGCAAGCTACATTGTAGCCACAGCTGCCCTGGGGCGCACTGACAGAGGCGAGGCTGCCGGACACTGGTGCCACCGGGCCCTCTGACCACCACCAGTAGGCAACGGATGAAGTGTCTTGCCCAAAGACACAACGACCGAGACTGTCGGAGCCGGGGCTTGAACCGGCAACCTTCCGATCACAAGACAAACTGCCAACTCTTGAGCCACGATCGCCCCGTTGTGTATTACATTGTGTGACCAGTTTCTACCTACATACATAAAGCGGTTTTAGTCAGAAGGGAGATGTCCTGTCCTTACATTTCTGTTAAATAACCTTGGAAAATGACTGACGAGGCCTTTAATACATATTTATTAATATATTATACCTTTTTACATTTACACCTTTCTCACCAAAACAAAAGAGAAGCGATAAAGCTTCCAAACATTTTACAAGTAGTGACCCAATTTTTAAATACTGTGCCTATTAAAATGATATTCATTAAAAAAAAACCAAAAAAAACAACCCCCTACCCACCCACCCTTGTAACCTTGACAGATGTTGTCACTTGCACTTGTTTCTGGGCAATCTCCCACTTATGGAGATTTTTTTCCACTCTTGCAATAAGTTTGTCATCTTGGGTTCATGCCCTCCACCTGCTTGCTTCTTTTTCTTTTGCATCAGTTCGTTTATTTGTGCAGCTGAATGTGTTTAACCTGGGACTGTCTTTCATCTCGTTCTTTCATCATAATAAATGTGGTGAGAATTTCACGCCCTCACTTTTCATAGTTCTGATTTACCGTAACACTAATTACCAAACCGCACCAGAACCCAGAACTTACTTTAAACTCATCTTTCACCACAGAGTGCAACATTCACACTTCAGTAGTACCTGCCAACACCTGACTCAGAAAAACCACCAGCCCTCAAGCCTGTGTAAATTAACTGGCATATTATTGCTGGCATGCATTGACTTGTTACTAGGTTAGCTAGTATCGACCAGTATTGAATGTCCAAAGCAGTGCCATGCTGCGAAACTATGTAAAGTCTAAAGAGAGAAAAAGAATTAGTCTCCTGACCAGAATTAAGATTTCAGTTGTGGTGTGGTCAAATGCATAAAAAATGTTTTGGATGTAAACACTTTAAAAGTTGTGTATCTGAATGATTCCCTCATTTATTTATTTATTTAATCCAAGGCAGAGGGACTCTGTGGGGTTTGACATATTTTGGGAGCACCATTTTGAGTTATGTCTCTCCCTCTGTGCACACCCATCCCCGTCGTCCCTCAAATCCCCCTCCCTCTTCAAGCACATCCCCACCTTGTTATCACCCTGCAAAGCCAAAAAGCTGTGTTGCCATGGTGACAGCCTACCCGTCAGAGACAGAAATGTGTGATTTGGAGGTGCCACAGCCATTTTCACGGCTGAAAGAGACACCATCGTTCGCAAGTCCCATACCCTCTCCTGCATCGCGCCATCATTAACACAGCATTTCCCCTTTACAACCGTATGTATACAATGTACGTTCCCATTCATGAATCAACACGTGCGGTTAAGACATAATGAAGATTATCAAAGCACTTTTCAGTAGTTGTGTTTAGCCTAAAGGCACCAGAATATCCTGATTAGCCCGTATACTAGCGTCCAGAAGTGTCACAGGTTTGGTTTATACATTAAATTAGGTGAAATATCACATGCAAGCTATAATTGGGCACATCAAAGCAGAAAAAAATGTAAATAGGACCAGTCAAGTGTGGCAAATTATAAATTCATGCAGCTGTCCTTGGGGCAACCACGGGGCAACCATGAAGAGGCAACCATCCAGAAATCACATCTGGAGAAGTGGCAAGGAATAAACGTGATGTTAGCATAGAGATTGAGTGTTTTGAACTTGCCTCAGAGGAAGAAAGTCCCAGGTTCACATCTTGGCCCCAATCCTGGTTTGAGTCCTAATGAGTGCTCCTGTTTCCTCCCCTAATACATGCTGAAACTCTACATTCTAGAGGTGAGAAACAATGTGCTCTCTGACAGAGTGGCAACTTGTCCCAGGTGAACTCAGCATCCTCTCACACATTGCTTGCTCTGGAATCTCAAACCCTGACCTTGAAGCAAGTATAGAGAATAGCTGCATGTGTGGTAGGTATGAATCAAGGAGAGTGTATTTTACGAAAATTACTGGCTAAACATTCACCAAAAACATATATGAAAGAAAAGGAATAATAATGATCTCTAAATATCCCATTATCATAAAAACATGATTGCTTACTTTGTTATTTTGCAGAACTGGAATATCAGCACTTATGCAAGTTTTTTTTTCATGGTATAATAAAATAAAGGACATTTTGAATTTTTATTTCATAATTGTGGCAATTCTCAGACTGGTCATATCTGTGCTTGCCACATCTGTCGTGGATTTAGGAAGTGTGACTC
The DNA here is from genome assembly GCF_036321145.2 of Pelmatolapia mariae. NCBI lineage: Eukaryota > Metazoa > Chordata > Actinopteri > Cichliformes > Cichlidae > Pelmatolapia > Pelmatolapia mariae. The sequence goes on along the minus strand of NC_086245.2, from coordinate 27,026,333 downwards.
CAGCAAAACAAAGAATTCTGGGAGAAGCAATTGAGAAATCCCCTGGACTGATTTATTCTTCCAGCCAGATACATCTGGACCAGTGTAAAACATGTTTTGCTGAAAAACCAATTGTTATATAACTGAGTGCATTAAACACCCAGTTATAAAGCAGTTGATAAGCATCATTGGTGAGGGATGTAGTTTAACTCAAACAAGTTGATATGGCGTAGAGCCTGCTTGGGGACCCCCAGACAAAATCCAGGCATTTGGAATAAAATGTGTATTCCCCAACCAGTTGGCAACTGTTTGTTGGCTGTCCCTGGGTGAAATTGGTAACAAAGAGGGCACTGCACCCAAAACTGCCTTGCGATTGCTTTAGTCACTACCAGATTGCCACAGTTACTTGTGGCTTGCATGGTAGATATCGACCTGTCTGCAAACACTTAGTAACTGACCACAGTGTAAGTGAGACTGGAAAAAGTGTAATGCAAACCCAAAATAGTAAAAGTAAAGTGGCACTTATTAAAACCTGTTCATTTCAGTGGCAATGAACAGCATTTTGCTCTGAAGGCACATGTTCTTCATTTTTGGTTTGTGTCGCACTCTTCATGTTTGGTTCAAAACCAATTAGCAAGTAGTTGGCAGTCATTTGCAGACAAGTTGGCTTCTCTCATGCAAACTACCAGTAACAGTGTCAATCTGCTAGTGACCAAAGCAATTGCAAAGAGATTTTCGGTGCACTTTAAAAAGGTGTAACTTTTTGCAATCAATGTCATGCTAGTGATAGCAAACAATCTCCAACAACCACTTGCTAGCTGGTTTGGGTATATACATTTTCCCGCAGCAACCAGTTTTCTTGAGCTGACAAGCCTTTTGACTTAAGGTTTGTAATCAAATTCACTGTAATCAAATTTTGGTAAATACATTTCTTGGATTTAATTCGTCTGTTAGCACAGACTAGCATTTGATGCACTCATTGAGTTCATGGATACTGCTACTTTCTAACAAAGCTAGCTAGCACTAACTTGGCGCTTTACCCCTTCATCCAAATATGGTCACTTTTAGGCCTGACAACCAAAAATGCTAATGTTAAGTCCAAAATGCAGCAGGTAATGATGAGATTACAACCAGGCTTTGCATCAAAATGTGAGTGAAAATTAATGTAAAAGCAAAATTTGATCCCAGATGATTTTTGTAATAAAATGTAATAGAAAAGCTCCTGTATGTCGTTTGAGATGGTAGAAAGGAATAACCAGTGTGATCGTTTACATGGAGGATTCGTTGAGTAACAGCGATAAGCAGCACTTCCTTAAAGTGGAAGTACGATGTGGCAAAAACCGTGGCTAGGGAGTTTAATCTTTGAACTGACTGATCAATTCTACAAGTTTGCAAGCACAGTTGCAGTCAATAAATGTTTCTGTATGCACACTGTCACAGTTGCGTAAGGACTTAGATCTAACTAACTCATGTAGTGTTTAGGACTGTTCCCGTAACTGCAATCAGCCTACCAGACTGAAAATTACCTGTGCTCTCGGTGGGACCTGACCATGTCGATTCAGCAACCCATCTTCACTCTGCTGGGATGCACCCACTCCCTGCAACAGTCTCAATCTAATCTGGTTTGTTCAGGCGCTGAGCAACAAGACCGAGGGAGCATTTTTCTCTTCCTCGACTGCTGGTTTAAATGGAAGCTTACAAACGCCATCTGCCCATAGCTCAGCCAACACACTCTGTATATATGAATAGTCAATGTCAATTAACTTGTTTCTCAAGTGTTCTCTCTAGCAATGAGCTGCTCAGAAATCACACTACCTCTCCCAGGAAGTGTGTATGTGTGCATCTGCGTACAGTATGCATGTGGGTAGAGGGGGTCTTAATTAAAGCTGCTTAATATGCGTATGGATAGGCTTTTTTAGGGGTGAAAACAAATTTGTGGGGAACATATGGTGCCCCAGACATGGGACACACACACACCCCCATAATACACAGACACTTGCAGGCACACACAAACACTTTCAATCTTCAAAGTGAAGCATACACACACACATACTGGCACGCCTGGGCTCCTGCAGAAACTGGAGTGATGGATTCTGGCTGATTGTGTGTAAGTGTTGGAATATCATTAATCCCCCTTTTTTTGTGATTTGGGAAGGTGTGTGCTCATGCACATCTCAGGGTGCTTTTGTGAGAGATTATTTCTGGCAGATGGAGGGAACCGTGGCCCCTTCTGCAGGGTCAACGGGGGGAAGTTAAGCAGCACAGATTGTTGCCTCTCCTCCTCGTTTCCTTTTTCTCCTCTCTTGTTCCCCTTTTCTCTCCCTCTTCATCCCTCGAAATCAGCTTCAACGCCCACCTCCAATCTATCTTCACACCCTTCTCTGTTTCTTTATTTTTATCTCGTTTAAGAAAGACGAAAGTAGAATGTGGTGCCAAAAATAAGGAAGAAAATCAGGGAAAGTGAAGATATTCAAAGCTTTATGCAATACAAGATAAATACTAGGTAGGTTGAGCATTTAACAAGAAAAAAAAACAAGGCACACAAAGAAAATCCCTTCACTTTTATGCTTGTTTCAGCATTGATCTGTGAAAAAATTCAGTGTTAAGTTGGCCATTCACTGGGTCCTTGATAGTTTTTTCATACAGTCCAGGCCTTTAGACAGAAAACTAAACATTAGAATTTTATGTTATGAGCATTTCCCACTTGTTGAGTTCTATTCAAGCCTTCTAAATGAAATTGAAGAAATGGAAACATTCCACTGCTAAAGGTAAAAAGGATAAGTTTAGACCCAGAAGACTTCCAGCACTTTTAGAAGGCCACTTCTCTTAGAAGTAAGACGTGAAAATTCTACCAATCTTTTAAAATGCTAAGTGGAGATTTGGACGAAAAATCAAGAAGAAACATCAAAGTAGTGATATAAGACGAGAGAACTTAATTCACATGTTGCACAAGATGCTGTTTAAAACTTTCACGGACGATATCATGAATCCTTGTAGAGCCGAGATGAAGAAGAGTACAGTGGCCAAATGCCTGGGGATAAATGGTTGCAATCCATACAGTAATTGACTTAAAACATCCACAGGCCTTATCACCGCAGTCCATATGTCTTAGTGTATGTGTGTTTAAACCACTCCACCTACATGTTCCAACCTGAGACGTCCAAGAGACAGAAGAAGCCGTGCAGAGGATTAGAAATCAGTATGCCCAAATCCCAGACGCGAGGTTCCTCCACCAATCACACAGCAAGCAGTCTGCTAACCACCTGGGGAGCCGTGCTGGGGAATCCTGGAACAATACTAGTCAAGGCGATGCCTGAAGGCAAAAGGGATCTTGGATCGGAGCTTCTCTGATCCCCACCTCAAAAAGACTGCTTCAAAATGTCCTGAATGAAAAACTGGGGAGCGGTTGTGCACAAAGGATTTTATTTCAGAACTCGGTGTTTACAGTCGAGTGTCAATTTAACTTGCATGCCTACATGTGGAAAATCATCCGCAAATATATATATACATACATGCAAACCCTGCATTTATCCCCTCTGTTGCTGTCATTCTTCACCTGCCGCTTATTTCTGTGTTGGCGGTTTTCTCCCCACGGCTGCTTGTGGCAGAGAGGAGTGTTAGACAAGAGTGACGATATTGTAATAACAACATGCTTCCTCTTCCTGTCAATACTCGTCAATACCTGATCAAGGGGTGAAAAAACAGAAAACCAGTGGAGCAAATGTGGTACAGTTACAAAGTTACAACCTCTTACATAATGTATGTTGTTTTTTCAAGTTTGTTTTATTTAAACATTTCTTAAAATTTCCGTGACCCTGGATATAATTGTTTGTGGCTCCTGGGGGTTAAAATGCAGATTAAGCTTGACAGGAATGCTTTTTCTTGTTTGAAACTCTGTCCTTTTTTTTTTTTTTTGGCCATGAAAAGGCATAAGCCAAAGCCTGGATGGTGTTTTATGAGAACCATTGATCGGGAGGCGCACGCTGATGAGCTGAGTCGAGACAGCGCTGTGAATGAAGCAGGATATAGTGGTGACCCAGGGGGAATCACACCGCACTCCAGCCTGATCTCTCGCAAAGCCGCTTGGAACCCCAACGCCATCCTCCCTGATGAATGTACTCTCTCTGTGTCTCTCCTCTCTCTCTCCTCTTTCTGCCTCTCTTTGACTCCTCTGCTCTCTCACTCTCACTCTGTTTTCTGGGCCTGATGAATGCAGAGCGAATCAATAAATCTATTCCCCTGCTGGATACCTGATAAAATTTACAAGGACAAGCTTAATAAATTACTAATGGGGTGGCCAATTAGTTTGTGTGTTTGCATGTGCTGGATTGACTGTGTGGCTGTGTCTTGTGGGCCACATGACTTTCAGTTCCTGCATTGTCATTTGCATGCACATGTATGTGTTCCCAAGTTGTTCCATGAAAATGCAATATTCTTCTATTTTGTGAATCTAAAGTGCACACTGTCCTTCTTCCTTCTTAATTTTTACGATTTTTCTTATGACTGTTGTGTAATTGAGACCTAAGTCACACAGACCTAGAGATGAGTTGGTAACCCCCGGCAACACCGAGTCGCTAAGGACAAATGCATATTCCCCACCCGGTTTGTAAGTGGTTACTGGCTGTCGAATGAAATTGATTGGAAAGAGGGGCGCACCAAAAATCTCCTTGTGATTGCTTTGGCTGCTAGCAAATTGCCGCGTGCTCCACAGCCTTGTAGACATTTGGCATTGTAAACTGCAGACATATCCGCCAGTGCTGAAGCTGGATTTTAGGTACTCTTTTAATGGCTGGAGAGTTTAGACTGTAGTCTCTGCAAGTGACCGGTGCTGTTGTTTGCTTCACACCTGCTGTCAAAGTTATGGAAATGAAGAAACAGCAACATGGATCTGGATAAAGTCTGTTCCCCAAAACAGCTCAATGTGACTTTGTTGACACTCTGTTGAAAGACAGAAACTGACTGCAAAGTTTGGACCTGTGCTTCGGGTCATAGTCCTTGTGCTTGTGTCCTTGTGTTTACATTGAGACCAGTTTTTTGCGCACATGTTAGACTCTTTCTTTTAAGAAAGTAGTACACACCAACGTATGAAAATGTTGCTTTTTTTAAGCAGTCTCCTGCAGTTGCATTATTAGAAAAAGAATCATTTTTTAAGGCTGTTTGGAGACTCTAATGAAATGGATTGTTTCTTTAATCAGCAGATGAGTTTTCAGTTTTACTAATGATTATTCTAATGATCGTATTGGTCTAACATGATAAAGCTACATTATATAACACATTGTGTCACTAAAACACAGGAGTGATGGTACTGAAAATGGCCCTCTCTACGCCTGCAAAGTTAATCAATTAAAAGTCACTAATGAAAACTGGAGTCCTTTTAGTTTACCTTTGGGGAATATTTAAAAGGTGGCGTGGTTGTAAGGGGGCTAACTTCTTCCCAATGGTCAACAGGCTTTATATATGCAGAAACATGGCATTTACACCTGAAGGCCAAGTCATGATTTCTGTAGACATTTTCAGACTTTCATGCGCTTATTATACATGACAGTGTACAGTAGAAAGACACAATGACATGCATGTGGTGTACAAAATAATTACCCAGTTCATGTTGTACATGTGTAGTTGACAGTTCACATAGTATCAAAAAGCATAGGAATGTCCAAGGAATGGATATACACATGCAGATGCAAAACCCATATGGAAAAGAAATAGTAAAAACTTATATGATTTACTCATGAAAGTGGCCACTTTCATGAGTAAATGAAAGTGGCCAAAACATAAGTATCCAAAACATACAAGTTTCATTTATATAATTTTTCAAGGGATCTTATATCTGTTTTCACTCTTGTATGCTTTTCATACAAGTTTCACACAAGACGGATACAAACTTTATAAGATTTATATATATCTTTTCCATATGGGAAAGCACTAATTTGCAGCACTAAATACTCTTATAGTCATTTTATATATTCTCCAGACTCAGACCCAAGTCTCTGATTAAAATACTGATTGTACTCAGCTAAAACTGCACTGAAGAATCTGAAGAGAACTGCTCACTTTAGTCAAACTCAAGAAACAACAGATATCTTTTACACCTCACCTAAGGAACCAAGGACATGAGCCAGGAAACTATGTCTACCAGTGGTTGCATCAAGGATTGCTACAAGCTTGGTATTTTGATATGTCTAAAATTTGTTGCTGCGGTCTTGCCTGTCAACAGTGATTTAAGCAGCTAAGTGTAACCAACAAGCTGTGTCTGCCTCGCTCCTTGGCAGATGTTACTTGCGATGCACAATTTTATTGTTTGACAACTGAGAGAGGAAACAAAAAGAAATTAACGGGTTTTTTTCTTGTTGTTTTTTTTCATCAGTTTTGATTATGAAATTTCGATTCACACATCTTTTTAAAGTCTTAGTCCCAAGCTGTAAAACCTTCACTTTAAATTGTCATAAGTTCTGGGTCAGGGGTGTCAGACTTGATTTGGTTAACAGGCCACGTACAGTACAGCGTATGTGTCCACAAAAGATGTTGCATTAGAGTATGACCCTTTGGGTTATAACACTGGAATTCAATTAGGGCAAGCAGGGCCTTATCACTGCTTGGCAGCGCAAAAAAGGATGGGGACCGCTGCTTTAAATGACTGAGATCTTGTGACCATAGTAGGCTATTGACTCTGGAAGCATCTGGAAGCATCTACTGACTCTGTGTGTTGTGTAGAAACAGAGCTAGCATTAGCAAGTATAGGACACTTTATCATTATCATTTATCACATTTTTTTTGCCCTAAAGTTTGTTTACTTACAACTTTAGGGCAAGTAAAGAGAGAAGGCATGATTTATTAAAGTTAGAGTGTAGTGTGAAGAAGTTTTTAATAACTCCATTACTACATTAATAAGAAATATCGTTATGATCAATCTATCCATCCATGCTTCCTTCCTTTCTTCCTTCCTTGGCTTAACCCTCTTCCTTTGGTGTGCTATGGCAGGCCATGGATAATGTCTTTGTAAGTGGGAAGGCTGTAAAACTGAAAATGAGTCAGACCTCTGGATTACATTTAATTAATAGCTGAGAGGACCTCTGCCGTAACACTTTCTAATAACAGTGATTCTTGATGCAAAATATAGTGAAAAGTTCAAACATCTGCAGTTTTTACACCCTGCAAAGTCATCTAATGAGCCAGATTGGATCATTTGGGTGAATTCGGGCCTGGGGGCTGTGTGTTTGACACCCCTGTTCTAGAGAGTTATGGTTGCCTTGTGCACAGGCTCGAGGCCTCTCCAATCTGCACAAAAATAAAATACACTCTGTTGTCCCAAGCAATGCAGGATGTTAGGATTTTGTAAGGAGGGAGAAAGAGTGAAAGACATCAGCTCTGAGTCTCCTAGTGTGTCTCCTCCATTAACCAGCATAACATCAATGAATCTTTTGAGGATCGCAATCTTCAAAAGGCCTCCCAGCTTCCCTCCCGCAGACAAGACTGTAATTATTCTACATTTGCATGATAAGTGTGTCTGCCTGTGTACGCATTTATGTATGTATGTATGAGTGCTTAAACGCACATTAGCCGCGGTCGGGCACGAATTCTCGTCTTTTATCTCGGCGCAGAAGACGAAAAGAGGCCTTTTTTTAAATGTGGAGACCGGATTGCTGTCTCTTTGCTCTTCATCTGAGTGTTCATCATTAGCCACTGTCAGCTCGAGAGCTTTGAAGTGGAGTCAGGGGCTCGCTCACGATGTGGAATAGTTATGACACCCGGGCTCTGTATTTGTGTGTGCGTCCACTTACATTTATATATTTTCCCATCAAAAAGCCCTTCCTTCTTACACTTCCATTTGAACTCTAGCAAGTGTGCTGCAATGCAAAGAAGCTCTTCATCGTATAACTTGCATTCATATTAGCCGTGATGGTGCATGCCATAATAAGAGAGGAGTTTTTATTTATTTATTTAATTCAAAGCAAGGTATGTTTGGTTTTTCCTGCACAAGACAGAAATCTTTTAATAACCAATCATGCTTCACTGAGTCTGATGATGGAAAGATGCAAATATAGTAATGAGAGGAAGCAAACAGAAACCCGAGTACATGAGTGTGATAAAAAGAGTGCATAAAGCTTGACTATGTGAGATGTCTTCTAAATGTGCTGCAGATTCTATACATTGCTTCAGGCCCAGATAAACATATTGAAGTAGCAAGCAAACGAAGAAACATTTTCAGATGCACACCATCTCCCAAGGCCTCATTATCTCCCGAAAAAGTGTGCGTGTGCACCGAAGCGTAGCTGCATACATATTGTGCATGGGCCTACAGCTGCTCATTCAGTCAACACTTGACTGGCCCGGAAGCCCCTCTCAGTGGGCAGTCAGGTTCACCATGTAGCAGCGCCTCGTTTAGCTTATTAATTATGAATCATGTTTATTCAGTCTACATTGTGTATCTTTTTCTGGCCCCTCTGCTTCTTTAAACATAGACAGTGTCATCTACACTCTCTATATGAGTTCTCCATGATGTCTGCTGGGTGTTGGCAAGAAAAAGACAAGACAGTAAAGGAGAACTCCTTCTTTTAGCCACATTCTCGTTTTTAGCATGATGCTGCAGGAGTGTGGTGTGGCAGTAAAAAAGTCCTATGCGAGTGCTGTCCTGTTTATGAAGCTTTTATTGCTGCCGGTTCCCGGTCAGCACTCCTCCTTGTTTCCGAAAGGAGGTGACTAATCTTGTGGTTTGCGAGAAGCCGAGTTAATCAGTTTAAGAAAACCATGATGTGGTGTTGATGTTGTTGCATGGTGTTTCTGGAAACCCCACAGTATCCTTGCAGGTCGCTGTGTGCAATTTGTGCATACTGTTGTTGGCTAAAGGTGGCTTATGGACATTAATTTAGACTTTATTAGTCAATGTGTTTGGGTCAGTTACTCCTGTGTCTGCATATCATATGCATTTTTTAAGAATCTTTTGATTGTTACTATCATTCACTTCATTTTACAATCTCAAAATAGCTTATTTTTTGGGTAAAGCTAATAAAATCATATTTTATGGGTACAAATACACTGTCAAAATACACTAAAAAATAATATTTTTAAAAACGATTGATGTACAAGAATATATCCAGTGTAATGATAGCTGCAGGAATGACTTTGATGAGCAGGCAACCATGCCCGTGTCACTTGACTGCTAGCTCGCAGCTCACAGAATGACATTATGAGTCAGCTGTTTATGTTTCAGTGTCAATTAGCAAAACACAGGTCCTGTATATAAAAGATGGACATAAACGCAGTAGTGCCATTCAGTGATTTGCACACCCAGATTTTTAAGCCTGACCATCTCTGGCTTTTTGACCCCATTATGTTGGTTTTTGCAGCCACATTTGGACCAGAGGCTACGGTGCAAGGGTGCAATACACAACGACAACAAACCTATTAATTATTTAAGTGAGTAAACTAATTAACTAATCAGATACTAGACTTTAGTCACCAAAACTGAACCACTAACCTCTTGACAGTCATCATCACATAGCAAGCAGTGGTGTGTGTAAGTGTTACAAAGTAATTACATTATTCAGTTATGCACTAATGTAATGAGTTACTGTGCTAAATTCAATCATTGCATTACAGTTACAATTATGTTATTACTTGCTTTGCAAAGTTTCAGACATCATAAAGATGTCCAGTTCAGTGATTCGTTTTAGTGGAGGTGAAGCTTAGAAGACAACTGACTACACCACCTGTAAATCAAAGCCACGCCTCTTATGTTAAACTTCAACTGTATCCAAATACATAAGTTATATAAAATATTTAAAAAACAGCCATTTTACAGCCTATGTAGACCAAAACTAGTACTGTAACGCTCTCTGTTTTCATACTTGCAGTTGGGACCTGTGAGTCTAATAACTTGCCTTTGGAGCCAGCCTTAAATGGCCATCCATCCATCCATCCATCCATCCATCCATCCGTCTATGTAATTTCACTGGATCCACTGATCCAATCCAGGGTTGCAGTTGGACTGGAGCCTATCCCAGCTGTCGTAGTGTGAGAGGCAGGATACATCCTGGACAGGCTGCTAATCTATCACAGGGCAAACTCAGAGAGACAACCATTCACACCTACAATGCTGGTCACCAGTTAACTAACTATGCATGTTTTTGCACTGTGGGAGAAAGCCAGAGTAGACGTAAAGCATTTGAACCCAGGACCTTATCGCTACAAAGTGCTAAAATCATAAAAAAATATAATAATTAATATTAAACTACATTAAAAAGTTGGTACAAAATCACACCAAATTTTTATACAAGATGTTTTTAAACAGATAAAACATTCATAATAATAATCATTTCTTTTTTAATAAGTATACATATAATAATAAAAACTGTGACAGTGGATATTTAAAGTTCTAGTTTAAAGAAGTATGAACATATGCTGTCGGTACTGTGTCATATAAGTCAGGGTGATAGTTTAGTTGACACCAATTAGCAACAGGAGTGATGTCAGAATGAGCAAAAGTGGAAAGATCGCAGCTAAGACATTACATCAGATCAATAACACAGATCCATATAGTCTAAATTAGACTTCCCCACCCACCTCCACCTCCTCCACCACCATCACCACCCCATCAAGACTGACAGCTTTAATAACTGTCCTAATAACAGGAGAGCAGATTAATAAAGCATACTGTAAATGATTACCTCCATCATTAATCCATTCCACGGCTATTTAAAGCTGCACGTATTAACTATTTGGACAGGAGGTTTCACGTGTTAATGGCCAGACTGCACTCGCAGAGGGCTGAAAGTACATTAGAGGAACACATGATTTGATTAATGCCATTTACAGAATTAGAAACAAATTACACAGGCAGCACAATGCCGTTCACCTGAAGAAATCAAGTAAAAGGAAAGCCGGGAGAGCTCAGCCGAGAAATGAAATGTTTGCACTCGAACCTGTGTAATCCCCCCGCAGCGGATCTGAAATGAAACCTGGTTCTCATTAGCTGTATTTGGGCCAGATTGCATTGGGTCCACTGATTCATTTGGGAAATCCATCTATATATTGCGTACGCCCTCCTTATGGGTGTGCTTGAGGCTGTGCCTGTTAGAGTGTGGATGATGACAGCGCTGATTCAGACTTAATAAATAATATAGTGATACTGGAGGTATCACCTGATGAATATTGCATTCCCATTCCTAGCGCCTGCCTGTCCTCCTTCCTTCCTTTTCGTCTATCTGTCTGTCTAAGAAACTACCTGGCCTAATGCCAGCTTTCTTTTTTCTTTTTTTGTGGTATCCAGTGGCAATATCCAGTTCGGCTACATGTCGACAGCTGGTGAGGTTGGAGGCACTCTGCATTCAAAAACACCCACAGTGTCAGGCAACAAATGCTAGACAATTACTTCTCGTCTCCAGCACTGAAAGTTGTTCCAAAAAAAAAAGAAAAGTAACGTCCCGCCCATCTGACACACACCACGGGTGGATTTTGTGCCAGCTGGAGTGCAGAGAGTTGGAAAAAAAAAGGAGGGGGACAGTTATGAAGACAGAGAATAAATTATCACCTTCAACAGATTATTACCGGGGAAGGTGTTTGGAAGTGTGGCTCTGTGTTCTGAGGAACATGTGTGGGCTTGCACTTTTATATTTCTTTCTGACTCACAGTAAGGATGGGTATATATCTTCTTATGTTGTCAAACCTAATCACGAATACTGGTAAGAATCGTTATTAATCTATGAAAAACAAGTTCTTCCATGCGTGTAACACCTGCTGATGTTGAGCTCTAACCGAGCAGAAGTGGGAAAACAGAGAGACGAATGCTCAGCGACTACAGTTGTGTAATACCACTTATTGCAAAAAATCTGTCAAAAACATTGTCAAAGCTGTTTTGTATGTGTGTGTTTTCATGCTGAGTGTTTCACCATCCATGAAATGATTTTTACTCGTGACAGGATTTTTTTCTTTCTTTGCTAATTTGTTGTTTTTGACAACAGAAAAATTCTAAAAACATGTTTTGTTTTGTTTTTTTGCACAAATACAAGTACAGCTGCAAATAAAAATCATAAATAGCAGCCTCGTTATGATGCAAGAGGTAAAAATAACAGTCATTATGACTGTCCTCATGCGACCGAGGCGTTCTCTACCGATTTCCATGGCAATCCATCAACAGTCATGTAGACTGGCGTTAAGGAAGCATTAATTCAAAATCCAGGATTCTCCAAACTCATTAGAATTCATCCTCTGGGTAGCATGGGTGTCTGTGCAAAATGTTGGAATAATCTATCTTACAGATGTTAAGATATTTCTCTTGGGACCAGAGCATTAGAATGACTGACCAACTTTGTTAACATGGGTGACAAATACAGTTTAAGTTTGAAAGTTAGAGTTAGTAAGTTTGATAGGCGCAGCCACAATGATGTAGCACACTGGTTTCTAGATATCACATATGGAAGCCTTAATTCTGGTGCTGCCATTTTGGCGTTTTGGAGCCTTAAGTGATTATATTTAGACAGCAGATTAGAATACTAGGTTATCTGTCAAAAGTGATTGCTAACATCGCATTCACACAGGTCTAAAGGCCATTCAGCAAACCCTGATCATGGGATAAAAGTTTCTGTTCCACAAACGACTAGCAAGTTGTTGTTGGAAGTTGCTGGAAGTTGGTTGCATCAAATGAGTCTTGGAGAGTTATATGGTGTGGCACCGAAAACTTCTTTGCTAGCAGGTTGCTGCTGTTGCAAGTAGTTGCCCACTTGTGTGGAAACTACTCACCAACTGTTTTTGAAACTGTAAAAATGTAACAGAATTTGCAAAGAGACTCTGCGCTTTCAAATTTAAGGTTCTTCTTTTTGAAAAGGGTAGTTATCTTTCATGCAAACTACTGGCAACTGTGGCAAATTGCTAATGACCAAAGTTACCAAAAGCGGTTTTGTTTTTCTTCACCCTCGTTGCAGTCAGTTTTAGTAACTACCAGCAATCTCCTGCAACCAGTAGCCAACAGGTTGGTTAAAAGATATTTTTTCTTGATGGAGAGTGGGTCAGGGGGTTACCAACTGGTCTCTAGGCCAGTGCCACTAAGACCACACCAAGCTAGGCATGCTTTTCTGATAGTCAAGGTGGCCACAACCCTAATTTTAAGCCATTTAAATAAAAGTCCTGACATGCTGTGATGTCGTCTTGTGTAAAAGCCTACCGAAGTTGTCCTTAATGAAACATGAATTTTGTGAGACAATTTGTAAAGTAGTTGCTAATTAATTCACTGATACATTAATAATACAGAAGTACACAATATGATTTATTATACCACTGTGCTCTGTGATGTGATTTTATTGATGTTTTGTCTGTTTAGTTTAGTCACTAGCAGGAGGCTAAACTACAACTTTGACATCAGCTGCATTATATAGATGCTTTCAGAAAACCCTGAAAAAGTAACTCTTCTGTGCTCTAATAACATTTGGAAAGTACATGAGAACAATCTAAATGTTTATTTTATCTGATTAGAAAAGTGGGTGGAGCCAACAGGAAGTGGCTTTGCCAGTGGAAGTCTCAGTGGAAGTAGCTCAACTGTAATGAAGATAACACTCAAGCTTTATGGGCTTTTGGACCAAAAACTACTGTGGACACGCAAATGCACTCACATCTCTTTGTAAAAGCAAAACAGAAACTTGGAAATTTGTTGCAGTGGACATTCTGTGTGGTGGGAAACTGACTGTGTTGGGTGTGAGACATTCCAAATTATTGTGTTACTTTTTCATTGTAATAAACAATGTAATTTGTTCAAGTCAAGAAATCTGTTAGCTAACTTCTTACTGCCTTTCCTTGTTCCTTATGTTGTGACGAACACATTTGCAATGTTTCTATCTCTCCGCCTCTTTTCATGGTGGGAAATTTAGCTTTTAGCTAAATCTGTCATTCTGTGAGAAGTCGAGCTTGTGTCATGTGATGGTAAATGCTAATAATGTCATTTTGCTATGCAGTGAGGAAGATTCAGACGTAAATTTACTAAATGTAAATGGACAGATCTACATTTAGTTAAATAGATTCTGGTCAAATTAACAAACTTGCTAATTTATGTTTAGATAGTTAAGCTAGCTGTAACACACTATTATTTTTAATGGCTAAAGTCTTGTTGTTTAATGAGTTACTTTTTAACAATGATGTTACTTAACACTAAATATGGTTTTAAAAAAAAGTTTTGCTTTGTTTTTTTACTTGAAGCTAAAGAAAATAGAAACTTTTTTATTACTTTTTTTTTTTTAACATTCCATTCTATTTTTTCTTTCTAGTTTTACCGCTACAGGTTTTCCTTCCATAGATTTTACTGTTAGTGGTTTATTTTAGTGTTAAATCTACATTTCATTATCTGTGTTTACAGTAGAAGCCATAGTTAGCTTATGATATGAAAGATTTCATTTTATTACTGTTTGTCAGCATTATTTGGTTAAGACTGTTTTACTTTAAAATGTAATAAAGTTTAAAATGAAGTGTTAAACCTGCACTGGGTTTCTGTGTTATGCTTTACCTAATTTTATATGGGTTTTTGCAGATTTTTGACAATAAGCGACAATTATTTTAGTGTTTTCTTTTCCAAAATGAATCTGTGTTGGTAAAACTAAACCAATTCAGTTTTAAAATAGTCTCATTTAAAAACAAAATACATTTCTGCTGAACAGATGTTCGGGGCAGTTTTACCTTCATTTTCTGAGCCATTCCTCCCCCCTCCTTCTTCACTGTTTTTATCATGCATGTGCCAATCAAGTCTCAGTGTATGTGTGCGTATGTGGATCTTTGATTGTGCCAGCATGTGTCAACACTGCACCAGCCGGTGTGTGTCTGTGTGTGAATAGGAAAATACTTTTTTTTCTTTTTTTTCTGAAAAGGTGGAGGGAGAGAAAGGAATAAGTGAGGAGCCTAATCAGCCAATCAGAAAGCAGATTATCAGACTGGGAGGGCTGCGGGGGGTGAGGTAGGACTGTTACTACACAGGGAAAAAAAAAATTGTTTTTGGATAGCAACACAGCGACCAATCACAATCCATAAACAGACCAAAACAACTTTATACACCAATGACCCTGTCTGGGTGTGTGTTTGTGTGTGGAAAGACGGTAAAAAATAAGACCAGGCAAAACTGCCAGCTCCCGGGAATTTTGGCAGCTGCCCAAATATTGTGTGTGTGTGTGTGTGTGTGTGTGCGTGTGTGTGTGCATGTGTGTTTAAGGCAGTCTCTCCCTAAAGAAGATGGGCAGAGAGTGCACAGACTTCTTCTAATTTGACATGGTTCACTGTTTTGGCATGCACTTGCTTCCTCACCATGTGTGTTTGTGTATATGAATACGTGCTTATGCACTTTTGGTTCTGTGTGCATCTTTGTGTGTGTGTGTGTGGGTGAGTGACAGCCCTGACCTTTTCAATATGCTGGTTAAACCTGAGCTCTTGTCCCAGAGCAGACATGCCTGTGTCAACTCCAGCACTCCTACATGAAGGTCAAACTCTCTCCTGTTGGAGTATTGGCACACACGCACACGTACATGCATAGTGTTTCCTGTCATGTTGTTCTTCTTTATAAATAATGTGCTCTATGCCCTCGCTACCACGTCTAGGAAATTAACACTTCAAAATGATGCATCTCTCTTTTCCTTTTTTTTTCCTTTCTTTCTTTTCTTCCTTTTGGAGACTGCAGATTTCTGGTCTTGTTACCGTGGTCACCATAACAGCTCCTGTCATAGGTTGGATGCTTGATAGGGTGTAGTTTTGATTGGGCGGTTTTAGCTGTGCTTATTTAGTTGGCAAATGTATGTTCTCTGGAGAAAATGCTGTTCAGTCTCTGCAGATGATGGGTATAAAGGAGATTTAACGCAGAATAATGTTGGTGTTAGTACAAGTGTTTGGTAAAATTTACAGATAGTAAAATGATTACACTATTAACAAATCCAGGGTAATAAAAATATGTTTGACATGTTCATACAGCTCCATTGTTAGACACATTATTGTTTAGGGTGACTGTAAAAACAAAGGTACTGTAGTTTATTTTCACACCCAACCTGATGCTCTAAATCCAATATAACCTACTGTATCTCAGTTAGTCTCAACATTTTTACTGTTTACTTATGTTCAAGTACTTTTGGATTAACCCCCCCTGTAGCTATTAAAAAAATATTTGTGGAAAGTTTTCAGTGGAATAGTAAAGCTTTTTTTTTCTTCTTTTTTTTTTAAAGAATTGCATATAATTCATTTATAATAAGACTGTATGAGAAGAGCTGAATATGTGTCCCATGTATGGTCAGTATGAAGCTAGCCAAAACTGTTAACAGTGCAAACAACTTGTCTGACAGTAACAAAAGTGGGATGCTGCAATGTAAGTAAAAAAATGAAATGAAATAAATAAAAATTAAATAATAGACTGTATTAAAAAATAAATATTGCTTCTAGAAAAAAAGAAATCTGATGCAGAAGTGTTTTAAACCTGCATTCTACCTAATGGCCAGCAGGGGGAGAAAATAGCATCCAGTTGTGCCGAAGTTCATATAAAAATTATCCTACTTCCAATGTAATTTATGAATGTAGTAAATACATTCATATTAAGTTTATTGTGTTAACTCATAGATTCAAGTCTTTTTCAATACGAGTATGTTTATCAACTTAACTCAATATGTTAATGTTTGTAAATTACTGTGCAATGTAGACTAAATTAAACCCGAGTGAGCTCTAGGGTGTGGCTACATTGTTTTAATGCTACTATCATACAATGAGTCAGACCATCTTGTTTAAAAAAAACCCAACAACCCCCCAGATAATTAGATTACGCTTCAAAGTGCATTTCATAAACTAATGGGTGATGTAACCGTGGCAACATCCATCTTTTACATACAGTCTATGGATAAATCAAATGAAGGGAAAAGTGTTACAAAGTTGTTTTATTGTTACTATTGATTTAAAAGATGCCGCCTGGCTGTGGCTCTGTGGGCTAGAGTGGTGGACAGAATGTGTGTGCATCCATTCATATTTACCCAAGTGTGAATACAAGTGTCTTTGCACTTTTGTTCCTCTGTGAACACATGTGAATGTATGTATACCACACTCAAACTCACTTTGCTGACTAAATGCAGCAGCGTAAAAGACTGTTGTGCCTGTGTACATGTGAACACGCATGTGCTCACATCTACTTGTTTACATCCATTTTACCTTATAGACCTATGTAGAGCTTTGTAATAATGTGTGTGAAAGCATCTCCCCTGTGTGATCATCACACAGGGGAGATGCTTATAGTCCATTTGTCTGCAAGCACACTGACCATTAGCTGGCAACCATACATAATGTATAGCAGTGACCTTTCTGCACACTGCACCCTTAGGCCTATAAGCCATTGTTTGGTGTTGTATTGATTTTCAGCCCCCTCATAGATGGAGATGGTGATTTGAGGGGAGAGAGACTGAGTGCCGCTGTGTCTGGTGAAAGGACAGGGGAGGGCAAAAGCAATGGAGTGTAAAGAATTGAAAAGGCTTGTTGTGGAGAAGGACACAAACAGCACATGCCACATACCTGTACCCCGCCTCTAAGCACAGTTACTGCTTGGAGGCTGGCCCCTCCAGTGAAAGACGGGGTCATGTTCAATAGTCTTGAATATGGCGGCTTATACAAGTGCCACCTATACACAGCCCATTAGACAGAGTGGTGAGCGCAAGGCTTGATAGTAAACAATTTAAGCACAGACCCGGAGAGATTCTCAACATTCATCGAGCTTGACTTGGTGGAAAAAAGGGACATTATGGGGGGGAGACTGTGGTTTCCATCTACACCCCTTCCCTATAATCTGTCAGAATGTTCTTTATATGCCTCCTTCTCCAACTGACAACTAAAGTGGAGGTACACAGAGGAGGAAAATGGGCTCAGAAATATGTTTCGGTGTCCTACGGTGATGGAGCTATAGGTCGCCTGGCAGATGAAGGATGAGGGGAAGAAGAGGCTGATTTGAATTCAGCATGACTTTGTTGTCACCCAGTTGGCCAGGAGTTGATCTGTAGGAGGACTGGGTCAGCAATCGGGCCTGTTGCTCTGACACCCGCCCACAGTGTTAAGAATATTGCACATATTAGTCAGATAGCAAAAAGTAGGAGACAATCTTATATCATATGAACTTACATCCTGCTCCTCCTCCACGTTTTGATAGCACATACATGATAATATCGTAAATTATAGCTTACAATATGGCATGACATGATATCCATGGAAGAAAAATGGCCATGGAATGTAACTGAGCTATTCACTTAAAGTTTGGTGTCATTTTTAAACTTTTCAGCAGATGATACAACATTTTGGGTGAGGCACAGAGATGAAAAAACACAACAGTGGTCTAGGCAAGTTTGTTGTTTGCAGAAAGAACAAAATCAAGTCAAGAGGATAACATGATGGGACACTTTACAGTAAAATCTGAAACCTTCCTACTTGTGTAACAGAATGTATTGCTGTCAAGGCTTGCTTCCTCTTTAAGCACCTGCACTGGATGAGCTTTTAAAACTGTTTAAAAACAAATACTCCTAATTCTTGGGTTAAAGCTTATGAATACTCATCTTTAGATCACTGTTTTTATTGTTGGACTCGACAAGAGTAGCTTTGCATGAGTCACTGTTCTCTTATGATTGACCATATTGGGGATAAACATTGTCGCTGACATGTTTCAGAGCCAAGAATTTAAAAAAAAAGACTTGTAAATCATGTAATTGAGTTTTTACAGTTGTCTGAATTCTGAGCATTTAGTTGCATTTATGCTGACCTTGTTATCTTAAACTTTGGTCATGTGTGATGAGCATTTTCATATGAAAAAGCTTAATAGGTGTTTGTACAGTGCAGTTCTAATTTTACTGTATACAAAATAAAAATATAATGTTTTATTTTTTAACATCAACCTTCATTAGGGTTGGTTTTTACTAACAAATAAAGCAGGATGAAAGTCAACCACTGAGCCATTTGCCATCAAATGAGCAGGATTCTGCCTTTGCTGTCTGTAGTTTGACCACAGTCCTACTTCTTCCTGAACTCATGATTTTAACATTTTTGTCAAATCATGCTCCTCTTTTGGAGGAAAAGGAGTTTTAATGGAAAAAATATGTATATGTAAGGATCTGGTGTAGAAGCCCAACATTAGGTTATAAGTTCACCAAATAATGATATCTAGTCTTTGTCTTAACAGTCCCTTCACACATGAAGCATTGCGGCCATGTTTTTGGCACAAAACAATGTACATTATATGTTACTGTTAATGAAAGTGGCACACTGTATTGTAATGAAACTGTAATGAAATAATGAATGACAGTCACATTACCTGACTGCAGTTTTAATGATGAGGTTGATCGGTGCTCTTTCACGTTTTAATGGGAAGTTGTTAGCTAGCAAATAGCTATTTGCAAATCTTACTGACACAGACCAACATTAGCCTTTAAATGGGAATGAGTTTCTGGACAATTGACATGAACTTTTTTGAGTTTTCACTTAGCAACTCTTGAGGACAACAGTACCAAACTATTTAGCAGCTTTATCATTTTCTACGCTCATCGATTAGCGGCTAACTTAATATGCTAATATTTGGTCGTTGGTAATTAGCAATCTTCTAAGGGTTCAAGTTGTAGGAAAATGTAACCCTCTTCAAGTTACTCTATTAATTAGACAAATAGACACTTTATTCCGTTATTTGTGAGTGCAGTTTTAAGCAGTTATGATGTTTAGCAAGCTTAAACTGAATACAGCAGTGCAGCAAAATTGACAGGCAGCGTTAAATCTCTAGACCTGAATATGTTTCCCTTTGTACTTTGCTTGCCGAATGACCATTGGTAGCTGCGAGTGACAAATTATTCAAACTGTCACAAAGACCATAATCCCTGAAATGCATTTAGTATACTGCGTGATGGGTTTGATTCATTAATACATCTGATGTAAGTGCAATGGAAAGTAAAGCCATTTTGATTGAGAGAGAGAGAGAGAGAAATGTGACGCTGTAAAGCCGACACTAATGCAGTGCTGATCACTCGGTTAACGGGGGAGAAAGAAAAAGCAGGGGGGGTGCTGAGGGTAGAAAATAAGTGGCATCCCGCAGAGCTTTCTAACTCCTCCAGGAGATTGACACCTGAATGTGCTTTCATGCGGCAAACCGCTGGGTGGCAACACCCTGCCAATCCCCCAACCCCCCAACCCCAGCTTTTTCTCCATCTCCATCCATCCCCTCTCCCCACCCCACAGACCCCTGATCTCCTCGCGACCTGACACTGAATAAAATATCCATCGTAACGTGACATTTAGGCTCAAATTGAGTTCTAAAATGCTTATTTGGTAAACAGTGTTTCCACACTTTGCTTGATGCGCATCTGGGTGCATCAGAAGTAAATTGTGGGCCCATTAAAATCAAGGAGAAACTCGCCGAGTGCGTCAGAAAATCACATTTGAGTTAATGGTATGTCGTTAATTATTCAGTTTGCCCCATAAAGTATTCAAGCCTCTAATTTTTTAGCACATTATGTTTATTAGATCATGATGTGATTATGATAATTATAAAGCAGTCAGTGTGGGGCTCTAATGCACTTTTGATACCTTTTTGGAGGAGACTGAGAGAAGTGTCATTATTTCTGAAAAGAGCAGTAGACTCCAGTATTTATTCAGGGGATTTTAGTCGAGTTGATTTGCGTTGGAATTAAGTGAAACCGCATTCCACTCCAAGTGCATGTGATAGTTTTCGATCACACGCACGTTCTACCTGTCTTCCTCCTCTTTGTTTTTTGTTCTGTTTTTTTCCCCTCCCTCGTAACATATTTGATCACCGCTGTTGTGTCCTTCTGCTGTTTTCCTCGGTTTGTTCTCATTCATCTTGCGTCTCCATTGAAGGTGGACGAGGAGGGAGGGAAAGAGGGAGGGTCTGGGGACAGAAGAGCTTCGCAGCGGGCCTCCGCTCCATTTATCAACATCAGGATTTCAATCGCAGTGCTGCGTCTTAAAAGCCAACTCGGAAACCCGTGCTCTTCCCTGGAACAAAAGCAAACTGAGCCCGACTTAAATATGAAATCCTACCTTTCCCCTCATCACGCTGAGCTCACCTTTTCACCCAGCGGCGCGCAGCTACACGAGTTTACTTTGCTTTCAGAAGAAGACGGCAGATAAAAATAAATGAAGAGCATTTACAGAGCCTCCTTACAACAGCCTTGAGGCTTCTTGCATGAAAAAGCTTTTTTTTTCTTTAAAAAAAATGTATTCAGTGCATTTTAATTCTTCTGTTTTTGTCTTGGCTTTCATGGTGCGCCGCGCTGTTTCACCATGACAAGCCGAATTAAGGCTAGAGCGCTAAACACCTCTGTATGACAATCTTTTCTGTCGCCTCTGAGAAACAGTTTACTCGTGATATTCTTCAGCTCTCTGAGGGGCTGGCAGATAAAAAACAGCCATGGGTTTACATTGACCTTCCATACAGAAGCATTGTATCCTTGCCTATGTGTTTGTGTGTGTGTGTCTGTGTGTGGATGCATGTTGTCATTACTGGGTCCCTTCCACATTTAGCCCTCCATATGGCTTATGTAGATAGCTTTCTTTGGGTCGTGTCTTGGCTCGGCTTTAATTAGTGGATTTGCTGCTAATAGATGGAGCTAATTAACAGGGATTGGGGCTCCTGCACATTTACCATCACTCCTATCTCTCTCTCTGTGTGTATGTGTGTGTGTGTGTGAGTGTGCACGCTCATATGTGTGCAAGCTGACATGTTTCTGTCTACCCAACGATGGAGACAACGGATGCTGTCACCTTGGTAACCATGTAAAATGGATTCCAGGGGTGGAATCAGCCCGAGCCAATTAGACATAGACATGCTATGGAGTTGGCAGGGCGCACACAGACGCACACTCTGTGTCTGTGTCGATCAGCCTTCCTCTCTCCCTCGCGCGCACGCACGCGCGCCCATACACGTGTAGGCAGTCAGACAGCGTCTTGCCCCAGGCAGTGTGGATATGACCATCATAATCACATCATCCTCTCCCTCCGATAACAATAACTGCTCAGGGATGCAAATAATCTGTGCGTCCACATATCTTATTATTGCAATCAATAATAACGAAGCAGCACCAAATACACGCTCACTCACAAAAATAACACTCCTGTCACCCTAATGAGAAAGTATAGCCTATTACCACGCTCTGTGCACTGCTGTGTGTGCGTGTGTGCACGCGTGTGCAGAGCGTGTGCGTTTCAGCAGCTGTGTCCCCCTTCTTTAAAAAGCGAGGAGATCAAAACGGAGCAAAGGGCTCACGGGGCGTAAAAACTAATTTACTTTGAAAAAAAAAAAGTAATTTTGCAGGTTGAGTTTCTCTCTATTTTTTTTTTTTTTTTGCCCCTGCCATCAAATAGCCCCACTCTTCATCAAAAGCACAGTGAGTGAGAAACGGGCCAAAATGTTGAGGGTGAGAATCCACACGCACTCCGATTTGGATTCAGCGTGCGTGGGTACTCCCAAAAGAAAACCATTGACCCATATGCATTCTCGCTTCTCTCAGCCCGTCCCGATGAAATGGCCAGGGTACTACTGCTGACTTTGTGATAACACTCTGTTGTGTTACTAATGTCTCACACACACACACCATACACGCCGCATCTCGATTGGCCGGGTTAGGCTGACTTGTAAGTGTCGATAAGTGAGTGTAAGTGTGTTTGTGTGATGTGTGTGTGTGTGTGTGCTGATAAGTGAGTGAGTGTGTGTGAGTGTGGATGATTGCTGATTTGTGGCAGGGTGTCTATTGTTAATGAAATCCTTTGTGCCGCTCTGATTGGCTCATCAATCAAACAGCAGTTCGCATATTACCCATAACCCCTTTCTGCTCTCTCCAGGTGGTGGATTACAATGTGACACGTGCATGTGTACACACACATCGACATGTGATGGAAGGATGGAAGGACTGTCTATCGATCTGTCTATCTATACTGTATGTTGTTTATTAAAAAATATGTAGACACAGAACACAAAACATTCAAATCATCTGTTTAAAAATGTGTAGGAACAAAACAGTGGACCAGACTTGGACCTCTGGGAATGTCGTTTGGTGTCTGGGCCCTGGACCTTTGGTTCCTCTTGGGTGGGACAGTTGTGGAGGTCAATGGAGGTCAAACTATGTAGTTTTTTGTAGTGTGTTGTGCTGGTGACCATGTCTCCTGCTCAGAGAGGAAAAAGGACATGTGCCTGGACTGGAAGAATGTTTTTGTGTGTTTTGAAAAAGTAGAAGTCGCATCACTGCAGATAAACATGGCACTATAAAGACATGATCAATATTACTGACTTTACCTGTCAGTGGCGTTAACATTGTGGCTGATGAGCGTACTGTGCATAGGCACCCCGCAGACTCGCTAAAAGCTTCCCCAAAGTGTTTTCCCCAATGTTGCTGTCATCTCGATTTCCAGTCCCAGAATGAAGGAGACAATGAGACAGTGAATGCTTCATCTGCATTAATTTCTGCTTGATTCAAAGTGTCGTGGCTAAAGAGGGCAAAAGGAGGGGCGATGGGAGGGAGGCGAGGTGAAGGGGAAAGGGTGGAGGAGGAGAGGCAGCTTCGCAGGGGGGAAATTGCGAGAGGAGGGGTGTGTGTGAGGAAGAGGCCCTGGGGGACACCTCACTGTGGCTGGCCCCGAAGCTAAGAGTGAAACAAACACACACACACACCGTCGCATATCCACTGAGATTAGTAACAGCAGACACACACGAGTGCACATAATCACATTCACATATATGCACACTCATGCAGAAAAGCCATAGACATAACGAGGTAAACGCCCCAAACAATGGTTATGAAATCAAATGAGGATACAGCAGAGACAGTACTCGTATCAGAAATACATGTGATCATGTACAGATTGGATTGTAGGCCAGCTCAGGCCCATAGGTGTAAATCATGCTTGTAGCTAATAAAGAACAAACCTGGAGGAATCCAGGTTTTAAACAAGTAATAAAAAAACCATAGTGTGTGTACACTGGGATAAATTTGGAAGTCGTTGTGTACAGAATAGTACGGAACTGTAAGGGAATTGTTAGACTTTTATTTTATGGATTTACTAGTTCATAAAAGGTGGATGTCCACAGTCGAAATTCTAAAACACAAAAAGAGGGTCTATTCTTTCAAAAGAAATCATAATTTCTTCATAAGTTTGTGTTTTATTTATCCTTTTTTCATGGCTGCTTCATGCTTCCTGGTATTCTGGCGCCTTTAACTAATTATTAAATAAAAAAAACATTGGAAATTTTGAAATAAAATAATGTCCAACAATCATTTTTAAGCGTGGCTTGCAGCCTGTACTTACTTCCGAACATACCCACAAAACCCACAAGTAATTTCACCCTTAGACCCCGCCCCTATAAGAGAATAAATAGCTTTTTAAAAATGTGTTACACACATGTAATGTTCTAAATATTTAGGTCGGGAAGCAAGTGTAAAAATGAAGTTGAGCATAATTTCAAACTGAATTCTGCAAATATCACAAACCACACACATCTGTCTTTCCAGCTAACTAGGTGCATGCATGGTGGTGGTAATGACAGCTGAGACCAGAGAGTGCTCTTCTGTATCTAAATTATTAATTTTTAATTCTTAATTAATCATGTTAAAAAGGACAGAAGTCTTTCAATTCGAAGGTTTTACATATCAGGATGTAACAAAAAAATCATCTGATCCTTAGCAGGTTTTAAATCGAGCTAAATACATATATCTCAGGTGAAAAACAACATGACATATTAGATTGTTTCATTATTTATCTAACATTACATAGAGCCAAAATGCAGAAGCAGTGTGTAAAAAACCAAGTTCACGATTTCTGCTTCCATAGGAATTAAGTAGGTTGCTAGGCTGCTAGGTATCTATGTGCTGCTAATCAAATACATCCAATTAACTGATCATCAGCAAGTGTGAGCACCTCTATAAAAGCAGATGTTTTTCTCAGTTTGCCTTCTGGAGCAATTCATGTATGTCATAATACACAGCAGAGAATGAAAGATATCGGAAATTATGTGGACTGCTCATAAGTCTGGGAACGATTATGAGTTAATTTCCAAGCAATTTTAAGTCTATCATTCATACAATGAGAAAGATTGGTCACTATTCAAGTGCCAATCTTCCCAGGTGTGGATGTCCCAGAAAATTCAAGTAGAACCAAGAAATGCTTAGAAAACTGCAAAAATCCAAGAGCTACATGTCACGCTCTACAGGTAAACAAATGTTAGTGTTCATGACAGTGGAATTAGAAAGACTGACCAAGTATGACATGTTTGGAAGGTTTGCCAGGAGAAAGACTCTTCTCTTCAAAAAGAACATGGCAGGAGAGCTTAGGTTTGCAAAGCTGCGTCTGAGCAAGCTACAAGGCACCCTTTGGGCATAATGCACAGGGCTATTTGGAGCAAAAACCAAACACAGCATATCAGTACAAACACCTCATAACAGCTTTCAAGCATGGTGGTGGAAGAGTGACGATTTGAGCTTGTTTTGCAGTCTCAGGGCACCTTGCAGTTATTGAGTCAACCATGAATCCAAAAGCTAAAGCTTGGTCCAAACTAAGTCATACAACAGGATAATAGTCATACAGTAAAGAATGACTGCACTGCAGAATACTGCCTCGTAGATCCATACACGCAGCGACATGACCAAAGACAGTCTTGTCTCTGACACATGTTGGCCTTCCTGTGTTATGATATCCTTCCTGCTTGAACCACTAATACAATTGTCACCTAGAAAGGTGTTGATAGGACGCTGATATAAGGAAAAGGAGGCAGATTAGGTGACAGCTGTTGTGGGGAAAATGGAGGGATTGCTGCATCGCTATAGCTAACTGCAGGGTTGCTGCTGTTATGTTAGCCAAACACAGAGGTAAAACACACAACGACTGAACGTCTGTTTAGCCATTTAAAAAAAATAAGAGCACGTTTTGTGTCGGTGTAAACAGCATGTGTGCAAATGTAGGTTGAGAAACAGCTTTGGTAAAATACATGTGTAATAATTTGCTAATTAGCCATGTGCTCAAGTTGCTTATGCTAATTAGCCATGTGGGGCTGTGATGGTTAAGACCTGATTAAGGCATGCTGGTGAAAGTGGAAATGTTCTAAGGCAGCGGTCCCCAACCTTTTTTGCGCCACGGACTGGTTTATCTCTGACAATATTTTCACAGACCGGCCTTTAAGGTGTCGCGGATAAATACAACAAATAAAACCGGTACCAAAAAATGAAGATTTATTCATAACACACGGGAAAAGACCCAGGGAAACAGAGTTAACGATAAAAACAATTAAAAAATAACGATAAAAACCCTAAAAACCATAAATTTCACACCCGAGCCTCAACTCTCACGGCCTGGTACCAAACGAGACATGGACCGGTACCGGTCCGTGGCCCGGGGATTGGGGACCGCTCTTCTAAGGGCCTACAGGTAGAGCATGAAATGGATATACATCAGAATGATGGAGCAATTTTGTGTTGAGTAGTAGTAGTAGTAGCTAGTATTTCCCACATTGAAATTACAATGTTAATGTATCAATATACAATAAACAATAATTTGGCTTTGATATGTGTCAATGATCTTTAAGGTAAAAAGATGCTAATTCAATTGTGCAGCACACACTGATTTTCTTATAATATATGTTTCTTGTTAAGTACTCAGTGTACTAGCTGGGTCTTAATTGATTCGTTAGTACTCAAAAACAGGTCAAGACTTCAGACTTCAGATGCAAACTGCATCTAGAGCTAATCAATACCTACAAACAAAATGCTCTCAGCTTGCATTTTCCAAGAAACAGCAGATAAGGTGAACTCTCCTAATCGAGACAAGATGTGAAGTAGGAAGAAAATTTTCCAATAGCACTGTATGTCTGATGGGCAGAACAGCAAAGCGGCAAAGCGACGCCTCCCACATAGTCGCAGAAGAGAAGCAATGGGAACAGCTGTGTTCACACAGGTTTTATATGGAGGAGTCATCGGAAGGAAAACTTATCTGCAGCTTCATCACAAAGCCAACATCTGAGGTCTGTGAAGCAACACGGTTTTGGAAACAAGGGCTGTAAACAGATGCAGTTTAGATTGAGCTGTTTGGCCACAAGGTATGCTTGGAGGATAAAAAAAGAAAACGAAAAAGAAAGGAAGCAGCATTTGATGAAATGGACACCTTGCCAACTGCTGGGTGGAAATTTTCTGGTTTGGGTTTGTGTGACAGCCAGCTGCACGGGAAAGATTTCACATATCAGAAAATTCGTGGAAAAAAAAAAATCTCAGGCGGCGAGTTGAGAGAGTAAAATCCAAACTTTCTATAAAAGTGTGCAAAAAAAATCTAGAGTTAGCTTTAGAACATTTTATAGAGATACTGGCTTGATTCTTTATGTACGCCCTGCGATATATTATGTAATACCCATTTCCTAAGAGACTCTTCCAAGAAATAAGGAAAAGTAACGACGATACAAAGACACACATGCTGCAGAGAATGTGTTCTTCTTTTGGCATGAAAAATTCAGCAAAATAAGATGACAAGGTGACAAATTTATTTTCACGTCTTTTTCTGTTTGACCAGTGTATGGCAAGAAGCAAGCAGGCGTCTTCTTCCTTCTTTCCCTCCTCCTGTCCGCCCCTCCATTCCAACCTCTTGTTCCACATCTCCACTCTTTCATCTCAACAGCCTGTCAGCTCTGGGACACAGTTATGACTCATCTGTCTGTCACATTGAGGATGCCAGACAAACAGACAGTCAGAGAGTCAGTCTTTATCTCTGGAGAGCAAATCACAATTTGGCGCTGGAGGCCCCGTCCAAAAATCAGGCAATCTGTGCTGTCTACACCCCTCCCTTCCCTTCCCCTGGCAGTTGGCAGTTTACTCGATTATACTTCATTGTAGATCAGATCAGAGATTGATTGGCAGACTGAAGAAATTCTACAGCACTGCAGCGTTTTAATCTATTTAAAATCTATTTCGTGATTAGAGTTTTGAGTAAAGAGATTTTTCAAGGGTTGGCAAAAATAACTTTTAGGCAGACAGCAGATTGTGTAGTAATATTTTATAGGTGTTAAGGCAAGAACGTCTTTGAAAACATATTAAAGTTGAAGTGAAGTTGGACTGAAATGAGGACAGTGCCCCTTACGTTGCTGTTAGCAGTCGATGGTATAACAGAGATTTGTTACATGAGTAAAGGTCTACATTTCATCCACTCTATAGACAGTATAGACCATGGACGTAGCTTCTGTGATGTCATCCATTGGTTTCTAAAGTCTTATTTTGAAGTGTTAAGATAAACATTTCTGCAGTTGCCCCCTCTCTGTTGCAAAAAAATATGCAAAGGATGGGCGGGTCTACCTGTGAAACCGCATGCTTATTGGCTAATGACCTCTGATTGACAGCTCGTTAGCCATTGAGCATGCAGTTAGTTGAAAATAGAAAGCGGTATTCCCATTGACTTCTGAAGGAAGGAAAGTTTTTTTAGCAACCACAGCTGTTGCCATCTTCAGATAGAATCAGGTTTAAGGCACTTCTGCAAAACAGGCAAAGAAAAACTGAAGTACAAAACAACAATGACTTTGATTCGATGCTTACATGTGGAGCTCATAATCACTAAAATCTAAAACCCATAACCAGAACATTTGCGCATACGTACACATGTGCTCATTTATGGGATGCATAGTTTGATATTCTGCAGTCAGTGCACACCACAAATGTTGACAGCCATGTCTCTATGGCAACGCTGGCTTTCAATGGTTGGTCCATTGCTGCCACGGGCGACAGATCCCAAGATGCTTGGTGCTTTACAGCATTATCCTCAAAGACAGTGAAGAATTAGTCATCCTAGTTTTCTTTTTAACTATAAGTTCATTGAGCTTACTTTTTAACATAAGGCCATTTACCCCCCCCCCCCCCCCAAAAAAAAAAGATTAATTGATTGTTATACATGTATTATTGTTATTATTATTATTATTTTACTTTTTTTTTATACTAAAAATAAGCAAAATTGTTAATTCTGGTTAGCTTTAAAATGACCCCCCTTTTCAGTTGTATATATACTGTTACAGTGATGGAAGCTCATATTAAACATGGCCAGAGTTACAAATAACTAGGTTAATGTATTTACAGGTAATACCAAAAGGTCAGGTTGCATACTGCTGTTTCAGTGGGGGTTGTTTTCACTTTCTTGGACTCTCCCCTTACCCGCAACCAATCATAGCAGACGGCCACCACTCCATGAGCCTGGTTCTACTGGAGGGTTCTTCCTGTTAAAAGGGAGTTCTTCCTTCCCACTGTTGCCAACATGCTTGCTCACAGGGAGTCATCTGATTGTTGGGGTTTTCTCATTATTATTGTAGGGGCTTACTTTACAAAATAAAGTGCCTTGAGAAAACTGTTGTTGTTTTGGTGCTATATAAATAAAATTGAATAAAATTGAATTATATGATCATTTCTGGCAAAGAGACCCTGGTCCACTGATGCTTAAAGTTTGTCCACTGCTCTAAGGCGAGTCTCCAAGTTTTGAAAGATGAGCAGAAATATTTCATTTGTGAGAAAAGTTAAGTTTGCTTCACTAGGTAACAGTTGTTCTTTTTTCCAAACCCTCAACGGCAAAAGCCAGTGTTTGTTTGTGCACATCATCTCCCAGAGGACTCTATTTTTTTTTCAAAGCTGATCTCTGGGCTCAGCTAAAACTTTATAAAAGACAATTTTGAGGACTCAGACACGCAAGCCACAAGTGACACTTTAATGCTGAAATATTTGCCCTGTATTGATATAATATTTGGACCAAATGCCTTTTGGCATAATGAATTTATATACTTCTAGCTATATTCTTGCAAGCTGTTTTTATATTTATAAAAGTGACAATGTAGAAAGATAATATACATTCGTTATCAACAAAACAGCATTTTTTTCATTATGTTGCCTTCGGTATTTTCAGACAGCAGACGTTATGAGGAGTCATTTTGTAATTTTAGTTGTTGTACATGTTTGTGGTGTCCACTTTAGACATGTAAGGATTTGAGATGTTGTCTTTTCTAATTGAAGAACAAGAACAAGAAAGAACATTTATGTAGTTTATTTATATTTGTTTTCAGAAAAAGACTTAAGATTGTGGATAAAATGAACATAATAGTCAAAAGCAATTAGGCCCCATTTGATGTAGGAGTTTTAAGACTGATACCAGTACCGATATTTGATGATTTAAAAATCTGATATATAAGTATATACGGATACTACTTTTTCAGACATATGAAACATAAAGAGATTTACCTAAAATCTCTTTATGTTTAGTTATTTTTTTACTTGTTTATGCTCTGTCTGACTCAGCCTGGCTCCGCTGGTTGCCGTGTTCGTGGCGCCAGGAGGTCAGAGTTCCCTCTAGTGGACAAACTATGCAACGCCAACACTCACAGATGAAGGGTGTTTCTCCAGTCTCTTCTCTACTTTTTCAGTTTTGATTTATCAGTCATTACAGGTACTGATATTCAGTTCAGTTCAGTTCATTTTTATTTCAAACATTTCAAACATGTGCCTTCACAATTATTAAAAAATATCATTTCATTATTTGTTTGAAAAGGAGTAGGCAGAAGTATTTACTTATTTGTCCCTACCCCCTCAAGTTTTACCTCTCATTCATTTAATTTTCTTTTAGTCTTAAATTAAACAAACAACATATGAAACAAAAGTAAAGCAAAACAAAACAAAACGTACATAAATCAAAAACAAGAAATAAGCAAGCCCCACCACAGTATAGTTTCTTTCATATGAAAAATACTGAATGTGTATATTTGCAGATTCACAAGTTATGGAAAAACAAACTTGCCTATCTATATTGATAGTAAGGCAAATAGTAAATATAGTGCTGCTGATTAATCAGTTGCACTCTACCAGCAATCCATTCCAATCATTTCACTGTGTATAAATTGTAGCTTATATCACATACTGTGTGTTCACATGCCCAAAGTAGTATATGTTGGTATAAGCTGAACAAATAGCAACCTGGGTTTTTCCAGTCACCACGAAAAAGAACAAGGCGGAAAAGGGAGCGCAGGTCTTGACATTGCCCACAGCTCACAGATGTTCAGGTTGAACTGCTAAACATAAGTCACCTCTTTTGCTCTCAGGGATATGACTCTGAGTGCGGTATATATGGAATTGCAGGAAAAAAACCCCACATTACCAACATTCCTTCAAAGTAGGACAGTAACAGATGACATCTGACAGAGGTCAGCAGAGAAGCCACTTTGTTGAAGCCATGCTGAAAACATAAGTAGTGTGTGTGTGTTTATGTGTGTGTGTTGAACACATTGAAGTTTTCCAGCCAAACTTGAGCCGACTCTGGTTTAAGTGGAGAGACTCAGTGTGGCCTGCCAAAACACACAGCAGCCCCACCAACAGTGAACTCTGTATGGTTGGAGATGCAGGGATTAGTGTCAAAGAAGAGAGAGAGGTGGAAAGTAAGCTAATAAAGAGACAGAAGAAGAAAAGGAAAGGGTAGATAGGAAAAAGGAAAGAGGGCAGAGGAAATTTATCATAACAAAATGTGCACCCTCTCCATCTAACTTGTGCGTGTGTTCAGTAATGACAGAGTGACTGATGTAGTTCTGGTCTCAATGGGTAGATACCCTGTACTTAAAAATCCATTTAAGCTTGTAAAACCACTCACCCGTAAAACTTCAGTCTGGATGTATGTGTGCGTATGTGTGTGTGTCCGTGTGCTACATGTCACTATGTGTCCACTGATTGCGTGAGCCGGGTCTTTGTGTCTTCGCTCATTAACTTTGATTGCAAGGGCGAGTGGGGGACGTTTGTCGAATAAAAACAACAGGTTGGCTCTGCTGTGAACTTCACAATTCATGGGAGGTGAGAGGGAGCAAGGTGATAGAGACTGGAATTCAGAATGAAGATAGAAGGAGAATAAAGGAGGGGAGGAGGCTGTAAATAAGTGCCTTTCAGTATTGTGGAAGGGTAGATGAGCAGGGACTGTGACAGGTTAGAGTCCAACAGCTAAATGGCTCACTTAAGTCAGAAGATGTGAAAGCAGGAGAGGAGCAGGAAAAAAGCAAAGAAGAAGATGGGTGAGGTCGGCTGTAATTGTTTATGTCACCAACCAGAATGAGTCTAAGCGTGATTGTTTGCCTGTATGTATTAACAGAGCGCTGTTAAAAAGGTGATGACACTTAGAGCTAGAAGCTGGAGATTTTAAATAATCTTTCAAAGGTTCTGTGTGAAAGAGTGTAAACTGTTTTTCATGGAATAACATTTATTGCTTTTGGGTAAACTGTAACTTTTAAGAGGAGACTTTGCCCAACTCGCTTGGTTATCTATAACAGACTATGGACCGATTTCTGTGGAAAGGTCTTAGACAAGAATTTCAGAGAAAATCCAAAGGGTGTGACATTTATGCTCACTTCATAGTGCCTTAATGAAGGCCTCAGTCACACTGTCACCTCTTTTGATTGTTTTGTTGCGAGCTGATTACCATGGTCGCCATTTACTCTCTGAGCTGTAGCAAAACTTGAATAAGTCTGACACAAACCTAAAATTCAATTCAATTTTATTTATACAGCACCAAATCACAATAGTCACCTCGAGGCACTTTATATTGTAAGGTAGACCCTACAATAATACATTCAGAGAAAAACCCTACAATCATATGAACCCTATGAGCAAGGACTTTGGCGACAGTGGGAAGGAAAAACTCCCTTTTAACAGGAAGAAACCTCCGGCAGAACCAGGCTCAAGGAGGGGCGGGGCCATCTGCAACGACTGATTGTGCAAAATGACATACTTCTTCAAAGTAAATGTGTATGTGCTGAAACCAGCACGATTCAAAAACAGAGCTTTTACTTTGAAGGTGAATGGTCACAGTTTCACTACTTCTTGGTGAGTAGTTTGCGAGTGTTTTCACATGTCGGCATCACACGTTGTGTCTAATTACACACCAGCGGCTTCCAGCAACCTCCAGCAAACACATACCAATGGTTGTGGAATGCACATTTTTCCTTAGAGACCACTGATTACCATGGCATCACTGACTGTTTTCTTAGCCTGTGTGACTGGGGCTTTAGTAACTGGCAGTAACCTCCAGCAAGTACTTGCAACTGTTTGGGAAATAATAATTTCTCCCTAGCAATTAGTGGAAATGACGGCAGAAATGGAGGAAATGATCTCTAATGCGTCCTACGTTTTGGCTTCACTTGTCAGGGGATTGACTAGCTGACAATCATTAGGTATTGAGGTGAAGTAGGCTTAAAGATCTCAAAAAGCAACACATCATGCCATGATCTAAAGAAAAAGCTGCGAAATAAAGTCATTCCTAGAGCTTTGGGACTCCAGTGAACCATAGTGAAAGCTATTATTCACAAATGGAGAAAACTAGGAGAGGCCATCAGTTTGTGCCCTGAAGCTCAAGTTCAGGACGAAGATCCAGAACACACCATCAAGTTCACCTCTGAATGGTTCACATAAGTAAAGTGAAGGTTTTGGAGTGATCTCGTCAAAGTCTGGACTTAAATCAGATTTAGCTGCTTTGGCACAACATTAAACAGACCGTTCATGCATGGAAATCTTTCATTGTGGCTCAATTAAAATAATTCTGCAAAGAAGAGTGAGCCAAAATTATTTAACAGCAATGCGAAAGACTCAGTGCCAATTATCACAAATGTTTAATTGCTGGCAAGGGTGGCAAAGCCATTTAGGTTTAGGGGACAATTACTTTTTCACATAAGGGTTGGATAGCTTTTTTCCCCCCTTTGTACAATCATCATTTAAAAACTGCATTTTGTATTTATTCTGGTTGTATTTGTCTAACATTACAATAGGTTTGATGATATGAAATGTGTAAGTGTATCAAATATAATATGACTTTTTCACAGCAGTGTTCATCACTATTTGTGGAGGAATTTCAGAATTTCAGCTTCAGCTGATAGCACAGTGACTGTCTCACTGCCAAATAGACACACCAAAGTCGCTTTGAAGATGGAAACTGACTGAGTGGTCGCAGACCTGTCCCCATCTTCAAAGCAACAATTTCAAAGGCAACAAAATTACAAATTCACCGGACACACTGAGTAATTTTGATTGCGCCGTGGTCTCTAATCACCATTTTCTCTAGTCTGACCGTAGCAATAATATGCTACCATGCCATGCTTTACCATTTGCTTTTATTTAACTGTCCTTCATCTGTGAATGACCGTTATCACTACATTATTGAGCTATCTTGCTTTGGAGAGCTGGACTCTAGATGAGTAGCACATCTAACACTATAGTATGATAGCAGTTAACATCAGTTAAGCATTAGAAAATACATTAATAACTTTTTGGAACTCTGTATTTCTCAAAGGCAGTACTTCTTTTAAAGCTAGTATAAAGACGGTTTTTTTTAACTGTTGTAGAACTTGAAAACTCTTAGTAGAGTAACTGAACTCTATTCAGAACCATTAAAGAGAATTATTCACACGCACGTCTACAAACATATGCCATTCAGGGAATTATTTGAAGTTTGTTGGCCTTAAGTACTTCAAGTACGACAATATTCTTAGAAGAGGACAGTCCAGCCCAGAGTACAACCCTCCCAAGAGTGCATTGACAGGCTATGACATTCTCCCTCATTGGACAGCTCTCAGCTGGGACTGTTAAGAGACAGAGGAATGCACAGATGAATAACTACCACTGACTCTTACTGAACACATTTTAAAGTAGACTTGTTTATTCTCTTTGATGCTGTTACATAAAGCATCTTGATTTGACTGTTCCATAAATTCCGTTTATAAATAGAATAGCAGGGTTTATGAGTGTCTGCTCTGCCTCTCGTGTAAGGTAAATCAATTTAGATCAGTGCTATTGGGCCTTGTGTCAGATCCCCCATATATATCCTCTTCATATCATTCTAAACCAACAGCTGTTGCAACATTATTCATCAGCAATGACAGTCAAAGATATGGGCTTGATGGATTTTTTTCTTTTTCAATATAATTCGATACAATTTCTGTTGTAGAAACTTTTAATGTGTTGTAAAGTTTGACAGTGATGCAAAGCCGGTTTCTGGAATGCAATAAAGACGCTGGGATTGTGACATTAACCATGACCTTACCGAGACTCGTAACCTTTTTTCTACTTGACAGCATACAGAGGAGGACCGTGTGTGTGTGTTGGGACGGTTCAACATGCACACATTCACCTCACACCCTCAGCCACATCCATAACTTTTTATGTTCAGCAGTCTGCACTTCTCCTCATTGGCATAATTTACTGCTGTTTTATGCAGCGTATCCTGTAGGTCGTCCAAAGTTTAACACCTCTGTTAGATTTTAACGTCTGTGTGACTGCACCGTTCTACCGGCCAGAAACAGGGACCTCTATTTTTCTGCATACATCTCTAACTCCCATTCTTTCAGTTCTATTGTATTAAATGAAGCCGTTTATTCAGCGAATTTCACAGTTGAGAAAATTCTCTCTTTCCTGTGTGTTAAGTGTTTAATCATCATTTTATCTGAGTAATCGAGGAAGATCATTTTGTATATTTCTTTCATTTCCACCCTCAGGCGCATAATTGAGACCATTAGAGGTGATAACGTCAGGAGTTGGGTTTTCCTCCAAGTCTTTTATGAGGTATTGAATTAGACAGACTGAATGGAAACAGTGAAGCTCCCATAAAAAAAAGTGCTTACGGCAAACATATTTAGTGATTATAAATATATGGTGCAGTCAGCTGGAATAGAAATGAAAGTAACCTTGATCCAACACAAAGAAATGTCTGGTAACATGTTGTAGCTTGCTAGATTTCAACTGCAGATTTCCCAAGGTGCATATCTGTAATTTTACTATTGAAATTAGTATTTTAAGTATTGCAATTAGTAGTATTAACCTTAGATCACACCAACCAAGGAAATTTAGGGGTTGCACTTGCAGCACTGAACATTTCTGACTGGTGGAGCACCACCCGCTAACTGGAGTGAAGCAATGTCATAAGAAGAGGAAAAAATCACTCAGGCTGCATAGAAAGCCTCACGATGGCAGTGAATGAGTAGAGGACATTTTTAGACAGATGTTACAGCAGAAACTGGGTGTGATCAGACCTGGACAGGTCATTTGGGTGAGAGTGTTTGATGTTTAAAGGTAACATCACTGATGGTCTACCCTGCCTCAGCATTGCTTTGTTGATGCCTGAGGTCAGAGGAGAATGGCCAGACTGATTTATGGTAATAGGAAGGTAACAGTAATTCAAATAACCACTTGTTACAACCAAGGTATCCAGAAGAGCAACATTATAGCAACATTATATCTACAAGATTCAGCTACAGAAAACACCACTGGGTGCCGCTGGGGCTACAATTCACACGGGCTCATCAAAATTGGACAACAGAAGACTGGAAAAATGTTCCCTGGTCTGGTGCATTTTGATTTTTGCTCTGACATTCAGATGGTGGGGTCAGATTTTGGTGTAAACTATGTGAAAGGTAGGATCCATACTGCCTTGAATCAGAATTGGACCTTGAACCTTGTTGGTGGTGATATAATGGTGTAGGCAGTGTTGGGGAGTAACGGAATACATGTACCGCCGTTACGTATTTAAAATACAAAATATGAGTAACTGTATTCCGTTACAGTTACCGTTTAAAAAGCGTTACGGTTGCCATGGTTACAGGGCGACGCTCTCTCTCTCTGCGACTATGTGTTTCCTGGGTGAGAGAGCGCCTTTTTGTTGTTGTGCTAAGCTAATAGGCAGAATGCTACAGGCATAGCTCTAAAGAATGTAGCCTCATGGGCAGTGTAGTCCGTGCTGCAGGGAGAATGGACTACCATACCCGTTATGTGTCTGTGAGCGCGAGGAGGGAGAAAAAGGATAGTGGAAAAGTACGAGCTGTCACTGAGCAAAAACGGGAGCTGGAAGCATGTAAATATAATAATAACCACTGCAGCCAAAAAGAGTGCCTGACGAGCCCAGTTGTAAGTAAGCTATTAAGACTCAACTGTACACTGTGTTCGTGTTTTCCTCCGAAAACAATAAGTTCCGTTGGAGCAGCCTTTCAGCGCCTCTCTCTTTCTCTCGCAAGCAAAGTTGACCCACACAACAAAGTAAAGCTATTTTTCGGCTACGAGCCCGACACGGAACCCGACGTATTAGTCAGAGGTCCCTTTACTACGGTTCGGAGCCGCTGACCTTCAGTAATAGTAATAAATCACACAGCAATAGTACATTCACGTAGTTGTAAACAGCATGATAATATATTAAGTAATCCAAAGTATTCAGAATACGTTACTGTCATTGAGTAACGTAACGGAATACATTACAGAATACATTTTGGGGCATGTATTCTGTAATCTGTAATGGAATACATTTTAAAAGTAACCTTCCCAACACTGGGTGTAGGGCAGGGTTAGGCAACTCCAGCCCTCGAGTGCCGGTATCCTGCAGGTTTTAGATCTCACCCACACCTGAATCAAATGATTAGTTCATTTCCAGGCCTCTGGAAAGCGTCGTGTACCTGGAGTCGAGTGTTACATAAGTTGAAACTGCCGCAATTTTCTTTGTGAGTATTTATTCCATGGCGTGTTTCGGGGAAAATCCTGTTCTAAGGTTTATTTTTTAGCACCTGATGGCTCTTTTTGGCCTCTCATCCGTAAACACTCTGCATACTATTTCACGTGATTCAGTTTATTTTGAAAAATCTCAACAGGATCTTCAGCTTTATTGTGAAAGGTTTATGTGGAAAATAAACAAGCGGATAGCGGAGCTACACGATCGTTGTTGCTAACGACAACGCATAAAAACAGTCGCTTGTCCGTCTGTAGTGTGGTTATAGTAAATATAAGAGAAAGAGAGAACTTTAAGAAATTCTACAGTGACCATCAAAACGCTAAAAAAAATATTGCCGTAAACAGTTTATTTTGCGACACCACAAAACAAATGATAGCATAATATGAAACGATAGACTTTTTTTTATTGTGATCCGATATGTCGTTATATCGAACAGCCCTACATGGCATGCTTTTTCAATTTCTCTTTGCTATTTGGGCGGATTGGGACCTGATGAAAAACAAGATGTAAAAACAAAGAATTACCTGATTTTTATTTTTTACCTAATTTTTGTTTCTGACAAAAATGAGATCCACATATGAGCGCATTCATTTTAAATTTCGACAGAACAGTGGCAGTATAAAATCCTCGTAAGTGGATATCAGGCCCTTGTAGAGCAAAATTTAGTATTTTGGGCTTAAATAAATTTAGTATTATGTAAACCCAACACATAATGACTGAAGTTACGAACATGTCTTTCAACCTAAATGACCATTTAGGTTATTTGTCTATTTGGAAAAATAGCTTTCTTCACCGA
Organism: Pelmatolapia mariae; assembly: GCF_036321145.2. Taxonomy (NCBI): domain Eukaryota; kingdom Metazoa; phylum Chordata; class Actinopteri; order Cichliformes; family Cichlidae; genus Pelmatolapia; species Pelmatolapia mariae. Next base: position 26,988,070 of record NC_086245.2, on the reverse strand, counting down.
CTGTATAGGTTCAGGCATGCTTGCTTTGGTCTCGGCAGACTTTTGGAGGGGTTTTTTTGCAACATGGGATCTCCGTCATCACAATAATTTTTTTATAGAACATTTACTATTGCTTTGTAATAATAAATAAATAGCAGTCTCCAACTTTTGTTGATCTGTCCAGCCACCCCGACTTAATCACCTACTTTAATTTTGCTACACAAATCGGTCGTAGGTGGAACTTTTACTGACAAATAAAGGAAGAAATGCTAGACTTGGCACTGATCGGTTTAGTTTGGATGCTGTGTGGAAACACAGTGTTTACTCTATTATTTTCAGTTCATTTACACCTGAATGCATAAAAAAAGCCCATCATAATAACAGAGAGCGTGCATGCCAGCCTGTGTTGAGCTATATACAAAAGCTTTAACAGGAGGTTTATTTACTCCTCATAGCCGAGAGCTGCATGTGCCAATTTTGCTCTCCACTGCGTGCAGTAGCTAGCTGATGCACATGTCAGCCTTGACATAACTTTACTCTGTTATCCCTTTCATTCTTTCACACTCTGCCTTCTTTGCCACCCCAAGGCAGAGCAAGGCAGTGAGGGATCCCAGTAAAAGCAATGATCAAAAGTAGCACTTGGATGCCTACAGGTTTCCCTGACATGAGAGGAGATTGTGTGGTGGGGGAGATAGATGGCGGAGCAAGATTTGGAAGAGCAGGAAGGAGGAGGCGAGAAAAGGAGGAGAGACACACCCTTAACTTGTCAGGCCCAAGTAGAGACTGGTACCTCAAAATTGGGAGAGATGTAAAGAGAGGGATGGGTGGGTGAGGGTTGGTGGTGGTGATGGTGGCGGGGTGCAAGAGAGGATGAAAGGTTTGAGGCATGAAAGGAAGGCAGACACGGGGTGAAAATAAGCGGAAAAGGAAAGTAAAGGAGAAAAAAGGGCGAGAGAAAAAGTTGGGCTGAGCAGAGTGCGACATGAGGAGAAGAGAGAGCTGGAGTTGAAAAGCCGTCACAGGTGAATAATTGAAGACAGCCTCAGCTGCCTACACTCGTATACAGTAAAGTCAAAGGCAAGAGTGCAGATGCGAATGCGCAACCCTGAGCAAGACCGACATGGAAAATCTTTCGGTAATGAGGAAATTCTTGACTCAGTATAATAATATTTTCCCAGTTCGGAGAGATTGTCGTTCCTCAGCTCATTCAAATCCGCTGCCTGTATTTCACTTTTCTCAGAGTGGATCTGATGGCACCGCACAGGAGCACCGTGTTAACTCAACAAGAAGCCGATAACGCCAGGTCTCTGTGATAAGCATTGAAGTACGACAATAACACGAGTGTGCCGGAGCTGCTCTCTCTTTAGATATTGTGAGCTAGGTTTTGTCTGGGCCTCATATAAATAATTTTACTCTCTCTCAGGGGCAATGCTCGCTGAAAGATTTACCTCCTCGCTAGTGTTTTCTTTCTGATGTCTGGGTGAGATATTTTCTGCCCCTGTGTGTCAAAGCCTTGTGCTCCTATGTGGCGTGATTTCCTGCTCACACAGCATGTATAATGCATATCCCAAACTATACTGCTTGTTACATGTTTGTCTGCCAACCCCCCCCTTCAACACACACACACACACACACACACACACACACACACACACACACACACACACACACGCACGCACACACACATCATCTCCAAGCTTGAGCACAGAGTCTAATGCACAGGCTTTTGGCACTCGTATGCTTTATTTGGCCACATATAAGACCAATTTCATCCAGATTTATGACTTCTGGAGTTGGGTTATTTCGCTGAATCCCCAGACAGGACACAATTCATGGCCGTTGTGTGTGATACCTGCTCTGTTTTCAAATCTGAGAGCCGCAACATAGCAGGCGTGCCAGGGGAGTTGTAAGGAGAAACCCTCTATATTTCCAGCAGCCCGCATCTTATTCAGTCCTGTCTACATTCGGCAGCTGAAAAAGAAAAGAACGCTCTGGGCAACTTTTATTACACCCTTTCCTCAATTACACCGTCGTCATAAAACAACACACATTTAATCACAGCCTCTGCTAACATGATGAAGTAGTTCATCACAAAGAAACGCACGGTCTTAACAACGGAAACATACATTTTAGAGCAGACAGATATTAGATATGTGTCAATAAAAAAGATATAGTTGTTGCCACTGCCGACGCAGCTCATGAATTATTATTGAGGGAGGGGATGGCATGTTCCATAACTTATCCATCTCCAGAGGAGACTGGTCCTGTGCTCCCAGGAGGAGAGCAGCATCCCCAGAGTGCAGAGACAAGGGTAGGCGGGTTGGGCTGATGCTCCCCCACAGGGGGATTCATGTGCTGTAAAGAAACAGTGACAGTCCATGTAGGGAACAGCGCATTAAAGAAATCCTTGGTGTGGGGAGACTCTCAGACAAAGAGTCTAGAAGAGTCTCTTGGAGGTACAAGGGGATTCATGCTGGCTGGTTTTCCCATTGAGAAGATGGATGTGTCACCAACACGAGTCTGACGCTGTTGTGACTTGACATATAAGCTAAAGATAGCAGCCAAAAGACACGAATACCATAGCTCTTTTTCATAAAAATATCAATGCATTCCTCTTTATACAAATGGTGAGCTTAATCCAGCATAATCTGCCCGTTCATGTATGTAGAAAGAAGCTGCTTTACATTCAAAGCAATTCAATCAAATAGGTTTTCAAATGTTTGAGAGCTCATTGGTGTATTCACTTACATTCCTGATAAATAAAGTAGCCCATGTGATTGGAGCAACAAACTGTGTGCTTTCTGTCTTTTATATCCAACTATCTCACAGCAGCAAATGTGTTTCAGGAAATAAAATGCTGATAGGATTTCTAGTAACAGGTCAGTTACTCTGCAGGCAGCATTTCTAGTCTTTCTAGAAATGCTGCTAATTGAAATATCTGACAAAAATGTAGCTACATGTAGGGATGGGTATCATTTAGGTTTTATCCGATACCAGTGCCAAACCGGTACTTTTGAAACGGTGCCGGTGCTTAAACGGTGCTCGAACCGGTGCTTAAAGAATGGAAAACACAAACCTTGTCCAAAAACCTCTCATGTTTAGCTGTTTTTTTGTAAAAAGATAACAATGTTAGCCTTTTCTGCAGCTATAGGGCATATATGGCATCACTCTTGGCTGGAAGCAGTGCTTAAACAATGGAAAAAACACAAACTTTGTCCAAAAACCTCTCATGTTTAGCTGTTTTCCACTTTTTCTTTGGTCATTTTAGCCTTTTTTGCCAGGGTGAAGGGAGTATCTGCCATCAAACAAGAAGACAGACGCATGTAACTACTACTACGTGTTTGCTAGTTCACCTTACGTGCATTAATTTAATAACGTGGTTAGCCTACTCAACGTAAATTACACACGAACAACATTAAGCTACTCACGCAGAGAAGGACGGCTGCTGCTGCCATCATCATCCGTCATCATCTCTGCTACACTGGCAGGGCTAGGGGCCAGGACTCTCCTCTTCGGGTTCTTGGGGGATGTTGCTAACTCCGGGTCCGATAACAGGCACCACACCCGCAGTAGATGTGCTCGGTGTGAGGTCTCGCAGCAAGCTATCAAATACGGTGCATTTCTCGGCTTTTAAAAAAACGCTATGCGTCGGCAGGTGTTTCATGAGATTCGAGGTGTTACCTCCTTTGCACAGTATCACCTTAAAGCACTTGTTGCAGGCTGCTGAGTTTGCATCTTTTGCTGTGAAGTACAGCCAGACTTTTGACCGCTTCGCCTTGGGCATTTTTAATCTGTAGCTCTGCTCTAAAAGAACGTACGTACCTGGGACCGCCTACTATCCTTGGAAAGGTAAAATGATTGGCTAGAATCCAAAGTGTATGACATCTCAAGAAAAAAAAAGGCACCAAAATAAAGCACCGAAATGTGTGCTGCTTTTCGGTCTGGTTACTACCGTTTATGTCAGAACCGGACCGGTTCTGACATAAACATCCCTACATGTACCCATCCCTTGCTGTTGTAGCGTTGTCTTGTTATAATATGCAAGGTATTGACTGAATGAGGCGATTGTCTGGTTGGAACCAAATGTTCAAATTCAAATGCTCAAAAACCTGTATATACTGAGCGCTGATAAAACGCTGAATGGTCCTTCTCCTTTTCAGTCCGGACAACACGTCATCCATGTTTTCCAAAAAGAATTTCAAATTTTGATTCACCAAAATTCTACAGAACAGTTTTCCACAACTGCGCAGTTAGCTCGTTAACGCATTAGCGCCGTCGAGCCCCATGCACGGGGCGATCTGCGTTAACTCACTAGTGAAGATTTGCCGTGTTATGCGGTTATGGCTTTAACGTCATTTTAACGAGATTAACGCTGATAGCACTACTAATTAGATATTCAAAGTCTTCACAATTTCATGCTGAAACTCTTGTAGACACAGTTCTAATGAATTCTGCCTGTAGAGTAACTGACCTGTTCCCAGTCAACCAAGTTAGCTGCAAAATGTTCCACCAGCTGTTTCTTTATAGTCCCACTAACTTTTCCATCCTTTTGTTGCCCCCATCCTAACTTTATTGAGATGTGTTGGTGCCATCAAATTCAAAATGAGCTAATATTTTTCATTAAATATGAAAATGTTCTAGTTTAAGCATTTGATTTTTTTTTTTTATGATCTATTATCGATAAAATGGGAGTTTATGTGATTTGGAAATTATTGCCTTCTGTTTTTAATTTGGATTTTATACAGCAACTGAACTTTTTTGATTTGGGGTTATCATTGCAGGGACTAAAGAATGACTAAATGCGCTGGAAGAACTTTTTAGGGGAAACTTTGTGATCCTGGTTTAATAGTGAAAACTCAGGGAGTAGCTGGATGTTGCTGTTCTATAACACACATGGTTTTTTACTTGGCTTTGCAGAAGATTTCCCGGAGTGTGACCTAACGATCACCGAGAAGTGTTTCATCTAACGCTCAATGATCGCATCTCTTACAGAGGATTTCCTCACCTGAAAAACAAAAGCTTTCTAGACAGTTTTCGTGAACGCTGTCTGTCATGATTTATGCAGATGCAGGAGTAGCAGTGCCTCCCACTGAGCAGGACAGATTGTAGAGTGTAAGTTGTCATGTAGGGTGTCCTACTTTAACCCCTGTAATTGTGGTTCCCATACTTTATTTTCTTTAAACCTCCATCACAATCCTTTCCTGAAGTTAACTGTGACATTATACATAGTAGACATGAATCACTCACGATGTTCCTAAAGTGCAGACTTCCAGCTATAATTCAAGAGGTTTAACAAAACACATCGTTTTCACACAGTCCCTCCGTTTTCACAGACTCGGAGGTAATTGGAAAAACTAACACAATTATAAATCAAAACATTTTTGCAATGCTTGGATACAAGTCATTTGCAAGCAATGTCTGCCATAAGTCTGGAACCCATGGCCATCACTAAATAATGCTTTCCTCCTACAAGACGTTTTCCAGGCCTCTGCCGAAGCTGCCCTCAGTGGCAGCTTGTTTGTGAACCTTCCCGCTTCAGCTTTGCCTCCAGAGGGTGAAAAGTCATGGTCGGCTGTGGTTAGTTCTGGTGACTAACTCTGAATCTAGAGTTGCATTCAGAGTGGCTGCAGAATTAGAGTATGTAGATATAATATCTGCACAATATAGAATTCACCCAATCAATAGTCACACAATCACACGTGCCTTTGCAACAGGGGATTCAACTCAACTGGCTGCCAACAGTTTGTACTCTTGTTAGATTCCTATATAAAAGCAAAGTTGCCGAGCAACCTTGTGAATGTCAACAATATCAACAACAATGTCTTTTACTGTTGTTGTCCTGCAGGAACTATGTCTGGAGAAATTTCTGAACTCTATGAGATTCTGTCTGGACTTTAAGTAGTTAATGTGAATTTCTCTTTAATGTGACTTTCTGTGTATGTATACAGCAACAGATTTGCAACAGATTTGTGATTTTCACTGGTTTATCACAGCTGATCGTCATATTATCACAGATTGCATGTAATTGCCAGCTTGACCTCATTTAATTGCAAACTGATAGCAGACTGCATTATGCTGTATGCCGTTTGGTTCAGCAGAGACCGTCTACCTGCAGACGGCGTCTGTAGTCCATGGAAGCAGTGTACAAAATGTGTAGCGCAAACAGTCTGTGGGCCACTTGTGCTGTTGGTCCGTCAGCCACGGAGCGGAACGAAGTTCCAACATAAAGAGCTGAAGTGAAACCAAGTCTAAAAACAATGACGTGTCCATTACAGCCACTGTGTGTACTTTTCTTCTTGTATCTTTGATGTTTTTTTTCTGCTTCAGCCATTCCTGGTGAACTCCACTGTTGCTCCATTCCCTATTCCAGCCCACTTGTTACAGAATGAGCATTCGAGTGGTGCACAGAATCATCCACATTCAGCAACGTGCAGCTCAGATTTTGGAGGGCTGCATGGGAACATGTTTGCGGTGGTTGAAAACCCCTCTCCGTACACTGTCCGTATGGAAACACATACACAAATGGACACAACTGTGGTACTATAAATTACACAGTTTACACAGCAGACTGCCAAGTCTTGACTTGGTTAGATGTGGTGAAGAGGTTTTTCTAGACCAATGGAAGAATTCTGTGATCATTCATTTCAGTTGTTTTCCGTGGTCTTTTAGGCCTCTTGGGGTCTGCTGACTGCCGAGCTCACCAGTGCCTTCCTTCTTTTTAAAAATCTTTTTAAAAAAGACCAAATTATTGATGTGGCCACTTGTAAAGTTTCCTAAATTGGTCCTGAAATAACAAAGAAACCAGCGAAAAAGTCATGTGATCTATTAGTTTTGAGCGGGTGACAACATAAGAAGCACTGCAATATTTTCTTTTAATATAAGTCCTTGAATTAAAGTTGCAGACCTACACTTGGATTTCAAAATGCATTTCAAATGCATTGTGGTTCTATGCAGATGCAAAAGTGTGTCAAATGTATCAGTGTTATGTTTTTGGTTTTTTTTTTCAGAATGCTGGACTCCAGAGCAGGGCCGAGGAAGAATAAAAGTACAGCAGTTCAATAACAAAAGAAGGCTTAGAGTGCAGGAAGGGAAGTCAGACCATTTCAGGAATAGTTTGTGTAGAGTGGAAAAACATACATGGAAAAACATAAGGAGACAAATGACAAGGAGGTAGCATTGGTGAAAATCACTACAAGGTCTGAGCATCTTTGCCACAATACAGGGAAATGATCTGGTAACGAGTGACAGGAAGTGTTTTATTGCAGCGGGACAGTAATCGGTGAATGGACTGCAGGTGTGCCAGCAGGGGAACAGAAACCAAAAGACGGTGCACAAAAAACAAACAGATGCACACATGGTGAGAGACAGAGAGAGAGATGGCGATCAGTGCTGGAGGACAGCACAGATTGTAAAGCTTTTGTAATGATGACTTTTAACAGTTTTGGAAGGCGCTGTGCAGAATAAATAACCTTTCAAATTACAGACATTTCGTCATCAAATCCTGAAGCCTATTTTCCAAACTAATTCGTGTATTACCAAAAGTGTGTGTGTCATAGTTTTGCAGTATCTCTTCTTGCTCAGAGTTATCAGCCTTAATACGGTTGGAAAAAAAGCCAGCTTGCTGCTGAGCAGATCTGTGAGCGTCTTAACTTGACCAAAGTCTGCATCTTTGTCACACGCATATTGGGAAGTCAGCGCATGTGGTGTTTTTTGTTTTGTTTTATTTTGGTGTGTTTTGAAGTCTCTCTTTGCTGCGTCTTTTTGCAGTAAAAGTCAGCTGAAGCAGCCAAGCAGCAAAAAAGCTACACTAGCGAGCTAATTTATTCAGCATCCAACCTGTCGGCCTGCCCGCGCACAGAACAGCTGCGCACACACCCCTTTTGAATCAGGGTCGAGGGTTGCCAGGCTTTCAGTGGCAGATGGGCTGAAATCGTACGCGGTGTGTGTAGACTGTGTCTGATAGATAATCTGGTGAATTGGGTAAGGTCAGGGTAAACAGGCAAAATGTGTTCATATTATGGGTCATGCCAATTATGTGAGTTTCATGGGAGAAAGAGCAAAACAGGAGGGCAGTGGGTCTTAATATAGGCTTAAAAAAGTAAGTGTTGGTAGGTATACAGGTATATATGCCTAGTAATGTTATTCTGATAAATGTTATTCTGCACAGTAGATACTATTGAAAAAGTGTACCTATGTATAGCTACACATTTAGTTTCCCTCTGACCATTTTAGAGCTACACTGCGTTTCAGTCACAAATGAAAAGTATTACTTAAAAAAGTTTGAAGTCAATCCTCATTTCTTCATATTTTGCTTCCAAAGCAAAAGAAAAAAAAAAGCACTTTGCTTCCAAAAGTTCTCCAGGCTTTCAGAAGCTCCTTCAAAGGTTTTCTTTGCAAAAACACATCATTTGTTTCTTTAGTTTAATTACAAAAACAGTGTGTCTTTTGTCCCATCTCCCTCGCATCACTGCAGATGGCTGCTCTTTGTTCTGCCAGAAGTTTCTTCCTGCTGAAAGAGAGTTTTTCCTTCCCACTGTCACCAAGTGCTTGCTCATAAGGGGTCATGTGATTGTTTTTCTCTAGATTTTTGTAGAGTCTTTACCCTTACAATATAAAGCAGCTTGAGACTAACATTGTTATGACGCTATATTGAATTGATATCACAGTTTGACAGGCATGAAATAGCATTTTTCCAACAAAGAGCTATTAGCTCACAACTTGTGACATCCCTACATGGCCTGTCCTCAAAAATGAGGAAACTAGACTGAAGACAAAAGAAGTTGCAGGACTACAAAATGATCTACATCAGATAAAATGTATCTGAGAATCATGTCCTTAAGAAACAGGACAAAAATCAAAATCTGATCATGTATTCACCTACTGCTCACTAATGCTTCATAAGTAATGGTCTCACTGGAAGGATGGACATTCTTACAACAGGGAGAAAAGGCTGAGGTATCCCACATTATACAAGAACTGCACTGAAAATCAGTGACAACAGCTCTTAAATGTTGTGATGAATCCAAATTTGAAATTGTTGGTTCAAATCATTGCTCAGTATGTACGGAGGTCAGGAGAAAGGTGCAACAGTGAGCGTCTACAGCCTTCGGTAAGACACTGTGGTTTGGAGATCCATTTCAGCCAGTGGTGTTGGAGATCTTGTCAGAAATGATGGAATTATGAACACAGAATCACCATCACATTTTGATCCACCATGAAATACCATCTGGAAAGCATCAGATTGGCAATTGCTTCATTTTTCGGCATGACAATACAGTAAAAGCAAACCTTGACAGAAAAACACACAGTGCAACACTGTGAAGCTTGGCCCTCAACATTATTGAAGCAGTGTGGGATCATCTTGACAGAGAATGTTATAAAGGCAGCCAACATCCAAATGCAGAGCTTTGAATGTCCTTCAAGGATCCTGGATAAATACAGTGGAACCTCGACTTACGAATACCCCATTTAACGAAAAATTCAAGTTACGAAGGCACTGAACGGCAATATTTCTGCCCGTGTTACGGCAAAATGCCCGTGTTACGAAATCCGCTGGCTCTGATTGGCTGAGCCTACAATGCCCACAATGCCTTCCAAATCATGTGACAACCCCTTGGCTTTCGTAATTGTTCCACTTGAACAACGTATTGTTGTTCTAGTTAGCAATTAGCCTATCGTTCAGCATCGCCTCACTCAAAAGGCGCGATGGGTGCTTCGACTTACGAAAATTTTCGACTTACAAAAGACCCTCGGGAACGAATTAATTTCGTAAGTCGGGGTTCCACTGTATTCCTAAAGATTTGTTAAAGAAATTACAAGAAAACTTGACTTTGGTAAGAAATATTGACTTTCAGTCTGGTTAGAATTACACAAACATTTTTCTTTTTCCCTACACACAGTATTTCTGTGTATCTTTGGTCATTTTTTAAATAAATCATTGGAACTAGCACCCATTTTTAAAGCAAAATATAATAAAAACAAGGGTTGGCTCAAGACTTTTGCACAGCACTGAATGTTCTATGGGGTATTTTCTCATTTTGAGGACTCATTTCCAAGAAATCTTTTAATGTGACATCTATAAACTTCTCCCAGTAAGGTAATGTTTACATACTAGGCAGATTTGTGGTCATTTCATTGAAAAACACACCAAACAAAAAAAGGGGAATTTCTGTCATTTTCCATGAAGGTAACTCGATATTTGCTTGTAAGAAAAGCACATTTTCCAGTTTTGATTGGTCACTTCCTATCAACATGTGGGCAAATCTGGCCGGGCGTACGCTTCTCTTTACACATTTTCCCGCTACTCTTTACTGAGCGGCATAAACGACAGTTTCAAAGCAGAGTAACATTTTGCTATAGGAAGAAGAGATGAAGAGGAGCTAAAGCAAACATTAGAGGCTGCCCAGAGACAGTGATTTTTATATCGGGGAGAACGGGAATGAGGGGATTTTTTTTTCTTTTTCAGCAGGGAATTGGAGGGATAAAGAGAGAAACAGTGTGTCCAGGGGGCGTGGAAGAAGCGCTGCAACAGAGGAGCAGGTAGAGCGTAAGTGGGCGAGAGAGCTAGAGGGAGGCTGGGAGAGAGAAAGAGGGACGGGGGGGGGGGGCTCGTATTGCATTCCTGTTGCATCAGTTCAGAGTAACAAGATTTGAAGATGCAGGCTCAGACATACTAATAGGTTTTGCACTGACGTCCCTCCCTCCCCACACACACACCTGAACACACACATTTTCCTCATACACACACGCACACACACACCCATAATAGACAGTTCTGCTCAGCAACATGGCTTGCTCGCCACTCACATTTAGCCCCTGTTGCTACCTTCCCGAGCCAGTGTGCTCGAGAGAAACAGGAGTGACCGACTTACACAAACCGCACAACAAGGAGAAACACCAAACAATCCCCGGCCAAAGAGCCAGATAAAGAGAATGACCTTGAGCGGCGGCGAATGAAGACATCGGCCGAGGAAATAAACACGAGCAAGGCCGCCGTAATAACACACAACATCTCTGCCCGAGCAAATCTAATTTAGACGTTTTCTTCTTCGAGAGCCGGGACGGTGCGGCCTTTTAGCGGCACCGTCAGACCTCTGGCTCGCCTGTTTTTTCTTTTTTCCCCACCCAAATAGAGGATATTTTGTCGCTTTCGCATCCAGGATGAGAAAAAGCATCTCCCACGAAGGACGCCGCGTTTTTTAATCTCAGCATTTCTTGTTTTCAAGTGGTTACCGGATCCGATGGATGCTCTCAAGCGCTCTAATCTCCACCCCAGCTGCTGTCACAATAAAAATCAGAAAGAAAAAAAAACACAACAGAAGGGGAAGCACGCAGGGCACTCATATCTGGTCAGTTTTAAATTTCTGCCTCTCTAGAGGTTTGGGGATGTTTACTCTGAAGGGGTGGAGAAAAAAAAAAGATCCCAGGCCTGAGAGTAGCTTAAACTAACAATCAAAAACAGCGTGTGTTGCCATTATGTTGCAACATCCTGGGTATTTTTAGTTGGGGGGGGGGGCTGAAAAATGAAAAACATCTTCTCATCTCATCTTCTGGCATAACATATTATGTAAATGCACAAACATAGCATCAGAAAAGCAGAGACCATTAAAGCCTCTTCAAAGACATAATAAATTAAAGAGAGGCTCTCATAGAAAACTACCCTGCAACATGGATGTGTTTTTAACAACAGAATGAGTGAGCGGTAAATTTGACTGAATTAATGAATTTTGCTCCACTTTTTTGTTTTTCTTGGTCCTTCTCCTTACAGCTATAAAGCATCATGAGCTTAAAGTTGATCTGTTGTCTTTTCTTCTTCTTCTCCTTTTTCCATCCTCATACTCCAGTAAAACCATTACATTTCAATTCAGCCCGGGTTTAAATCCCCCGATGAGCGTTTCCCTCGAAGGACTCGCCCTCTTTTCTTCTATTCTCTCTTGTTTTTCAAGCTCGCAAGTTCTTTCAGGTCGAACTAGTACCTTATGTGTAAAGAAGAGAGACAGTGAATCAATAATCAAAGCTCACCGTCTTCATGCCCAAAGGCAAATGGTTTCTCGCTTCTCAGCCTGTGGAGAGGATCATTCATAGTGTATAAAAGGCATAGCTAATGCCTTGCTGCATGAGCACGAAGAGAAGCCCGTACACGCTCTTTCTGGTTGATCCTTGTTGTTACACTGTCTTGTGATCCGGCACCACAAGAAAGGAGATCTCTTAGCTGGATGATAGAGCGCTGTGGTTTTGTTAATTTGCTTTATAGATAAAGGCGAGGGACTTCCCCAGGTGAGACAGGTAGTGCTTCAGATCTCTTTAAAGCGTAACCTGATAGAGTGTGTTATACAGCTTTGCTGTGACAAGCGTTTGGAAGTGTTCACTGCGGGTGGATGTCACGCACACTCTGACTGAACACAGAGCTGCAGAAATGCACACGAGGCAAAAAACAGGCCTTACCTATATTCCTAATGAAAGAGTGATTAGCTGTTATGGTGCACATTGATTGTTAGAGGCTGACGTAATAGCAGAAGGTAATCTGTTTAGCATCGTGGCACTCAGGGCTTGTAAACTGAACTCTTAAGTGGTAAAAGGCTCCCTTGGTTGGCTGTTTGACATGTCATGCTTTTATGGTATTTAAGCAGGAATCAATTACCATATACTTAACTCCTCCCTCACACGGTAAATGTCCAGTTATAGCAACAGCAGCTAGTTCAGACTTGTAAAGCTTTGGATTTTTCCATGTCAGCCTTATGTAAACAAAAATGTATTGACAGGTTTTTAAAACTAGAGTTTTGTTTGTTTTCTACCTTAAAAACTGTTTGATTACTACCATTGACTGGTTATAAAATATGGCTAAGCCACGGTTAGTAAATTCTGTATTAGTTATCCCCAGTATTCATTTATTTTTGATTTTCATATTTGCACTCTTCCTGTTTTATGTTCTTAACTAGTTTCCATTTCTGTCTTGCTTTTGTTTCCCTCTCTGCCCGGTTATCCAGATTATCTACACCTGTGTCTTGTTTAACCCCAGATAGGCCCCAGTGTGCATTTAAATAGTCCTGTCTCTCTGTTTCTTGTATGCCATAGTGTCTGTCTAACTGTCTGACCTCCATAGTGTTCTCAGTGTTATTCCTGCAGCTCCTGGTGCTAGATAGACAAGTAATGTTTTTTGTTTTTTAAACATCTTTCTGCGTTTGTTTTGAAAATCTACAAAAAAATCCAACAAAAAATCTGTGTAGGGTGTGGTGAAGCAGCAGGTGCCAATATAACCCTAAGAAAAAGCCTAGAAAAAATTATATAAATCTCCATCATCTAATAATAATAAATAATAATGCAAAATTTCAATGTTCTTCCCCGACATGTAAACACAAATACAGAACGAGTTTTCCAAAAGCTCCGTTTTCAGTTAGCTAAAAAGCAGTTTATGTGTGGACAAAAGGCCAAAAAACAACAATACCTGTGTACATGTGTTTTACGACTCGGGTCGTAATGCTGTTTAATATACAAATCTCAGTGTGCAGGTACCTGTCCGTGATTGGTGGATCCAGAGGACGGATCATACAGATTGGCTAACTAGCTGGAGATGACTTATACGATGACGGCGCCATGGACGGCCAGTCATTCATCCTCGGCTCATCCCAACCAGCAGAGCTTTTGCAACATACCCAGTGTTGTTTGTTGTTAGGGAGGCAAGTTGCTTTCATTTGGTTTGATTCTTTTGGTTAGTTAAGTTTGGTAAATCCTTGAGATAGGCTCTCTTTGTTTGTTGTTTTGGCGTTGGGTCCACCCCAAAGTTATAACCAGCTCTTTTGTGTCAAATATCCAAACAAATTAACCTATTGTAAATAAATCATTGTCAAACTTTACCAATTGTGTGATGTGGCTGCTTGGCGTCTGACAAGGATGGATCACCCTTATGTTGTGGTCTGGCCACCTCTAGACAGGCCATAAAAGTGTGAACAGAGCCTGGATTCAGACTGATTAACTTTCAGAGTGAGCCTCAGGTGGTCATTTGAGGAACTGCAGTTCCTCAAAAGTTGCCACTTTTATGACCATGCAGAAATTTAGGCTAATGTTAGCGGTTTCGCTCTTAACTGCATCTGAGGAAGTTTACATTCTAGGAATAAAACTTAGACATTTCTTTGAAAATTGCAAAAACAAATAAAATATTGAGGCACTTTCTTGCTTGTCAAGTACATAATAATACTGTATTTTCCGCACTATAAGGCATACTTTTTTCTTCATTCATTTTTCTCAAAGATCGACAGTGCGGCTTATAATCCAGTGTGCCTTATGTATGAAATCTGGTTGTGTTTACTGACCTCAAACCGATTTTTTCTGGTACACATTGCACCTAATGTGTTACACTCCTGACTACTCAACCGTAGTCAGGAGCCTCACGGAGTAATCAGGGTCCAAAACTCCGTCCACTTCAGGTCCCAAAGTCAAACGAACACTGCAGCATCACTGAGAGTTAAAAACTGTCTAAATTCTTTCGTATTTAATAAGATGATCAGTGTTGCTGCTTTACCAGGTGTAACAATTAAGTTTAACATCCATGAAAACAGAATTTATTGAATTCAATGGAGTTACAAGTTAGCAAGAAGTTGGCTCGCTAGTTTCCACCTAAACATGAGATACCATGTTCTGACTGAGGGATTTCTGAAAAAATTAAAACGTGCAGCTCTGCTATCACTTCCAACATAAATGAAGACAGAAAAATAAGCAGCAGTGACTTTTTGTAGGGTTACTGAAGTCTAGGGTTGCCAACTCCCTGAAAAATAAATAAGGGACACCTCGTGGCCAGGGCCGGGCAACCCAGTTGTCTTCACCCTTCCCAGTGTGTTGAATTTTGTAGCTCTTTTTTTGTGTGTGAAATTATTTTTTGAACCATTTGACTTGAATTTGATTTAAGTAGATGCATATTCTTTGTGATATGACCATATGAAACAAATGATCATTTAGCCATTTATTTTTAGCTCAAAATGACAACATTAACACAATAAAACAGGCCTCTTTCTTAAACAGAAACCTGTCATGCTTAACTTTTGAGAACATAAGTAAATCTTTCTTTAAAAGAACTCTGTCCTGCTTAACTTAAAATTATATAAATTAATAGAAAACAATAGAACGAAAAACATTCTTGTAACAGTGCACATATAGTGCTTTTAGTACAATTGGCTTCAGTTGAGGTATTATTTCAGCTTTTCTAATGCTAATCAGCTGCTCCCGTTTGTAAACCCACTTGTTCCCATGATTACGCATCATAACTCATCATCATTATTCATCTGTGTATTACTTTTATGTATTAGTCATCTATTTGTTGTAATCATCTATCCTTGCAATTGTTTATTACACAAAATAAATTATATTATCACACTTCTGGCCACATAGCGCTGATATTCACTGCACATGCCCATATTAACCTTAACCAGAGGGTTTAAAAAAAACAGTGTTTACATACCATATCTGCCTTTGCCGTGGCCTGGTGGACAAAAAATTGGTTAAGGGTTCCCCGAGCTTTCACGCCCCTCATGTTCTTCATGTGCCCACCATTAGAAGCATGCCTATGGAAAAAGTGCACCGGCACACAGTGCAGTGCGCTTTATAGGTGTTATCGTGCACTTTTCCAGCCAGGTGTTTTCCTTTTCCCATTCCTCCCTGTACTTTTGCAGCATTTTTTCTTTCTCTGAGGGGAACAAACATTGCTGGTCTAATGCTGGGCTTACACTGTGCGATTTTTGGCCCATTTTGAGCCGATTTTTGAGTCGTGCGACCGATTTGGTGATCGGCCCGATTTTGGCCTTCATCGTGCATCATGTAGTATACGTGGGGTAATGAGAAGGGATTAACACCTCACGACCAGCTCCCGATCATCAATCGCTCGTGAGGGTGTCACCGCAGCCGCTCACACTGCTCACGCGCAAACACGTAAACGTCGGTGAAAAAGATGGAGCATCATGGCTGTGCAGCGTGTGATCTGGACACAAGTGATGGAGGCACAACTTGTAGAACTTTGGAAAGCTCATCCGAGCCTTTTCAATGTGGCCTCACAAAATTATCAGGACCACAACAACCGTGAAAATAGTTGGATTTACATTGCTGCTCAATCACAGCTGCTTGATCAATGTTTTTCATTAGCAATTTAGCAAAGTTGATGGTGGTGGTGTGCGTGTCTGTGTGAGTGAAAGACACAGAGGGAGAGCGAGCGACAGATTTTCTGTTATAACCTTCATTTTATGGAGGCACAGTGTGAGCACTCAGGTCAGAGCATCGGGCGGTATAGTGTGAGACCCTGCATCGTGACCTACCAACTTATAACCCCTGCGAGTCAATCGTGCAGTTTGAAAATCGCACAGTGTATGCCCAGCTTTAGGTGTACTGTCGTCCGAGACTTGCACCGCAGTGTCGGCGTTTGTTTCCCTGTTGGCCATGCTTCTTGTTGTGGTCATCTGTTGTCTTCCGGTATTTTCTCCGTAAGCGACCTTTCCTCGACCAATGAGATAAGCGGTAATCTGAATTGTCATACTTGAATTGTCATAAGTGTGCTGTCAGCTCATTGGTCACAAAGCAGGAGAGGGGCTGGGAATTATGTTTTCAAACAAAGCGTTAATTCCATTAACATTTATATACTACTTTTGATTCTCACTGTATTACGGGACAAAGTGCGTCCCTTATTAGCTCAATACGGGACGTGTACTTTTGTTTCTAAATACGGGACGATTCCGTTTTTTAAGGGACGGTTGGCAACCCTACTGAAGTCGGGCTAGCTGGTATATAATGATGTGCTACGTGATCGCTAGCGACACAGCTATGTTAGCATAACAAACACAGTGAAGTTGGAGGATGAACGCTAAATTTTTCCACTCGATAAAAGTTAACGTGAGGGTTCCCGAAGTTTAGGGACAAATGCATGCTGGATGCTGTAAATGTAGCAAACTTCAGTCAGAACAACTGAGATAATCCATCCACAATACGAGGTTAGTTATTAATATACTGCAACCACACGGCAGCTGCGAGAGAATTCAACATTAAAGAATCAATGGTACGGAAGTGGAGGAAGCAAGAAGAATGAGTTGAGTAAAGTTTGACTTATCTAACTGTTTTGTTTCATTTAATGCGGCTTATAATCTGGTGCGCCTTATGTTCCAAACAATATGGTAATAATAGTGATAAGTTAAACAAAATTAAACTACATTTTGGTTCCATCACGCTTACAAAAAGAGGAATTCTTGCAGTGTACTGTAGGTCCTCTCTATATAAAAAGAAGCAGATATAAAAACCAAATATAATTTAATTTCTTCTTTTTGCCTTCAGTATTTTATTTTATTTTTTCACAGGGTTCTTTTTAAAGAATGAATCAGACTGAAATAGCAAAATGTTATCTGGAGACAACCTTTACAAGCAACTCATTAAGCTAACGTAACTGTAGGTTCAGTTTCAAAATCTGACTTCTCAGTTCAGCTGTCTCAAATAAAGAATCCACTGGCTTATGAAACCTTCTAAGAATTTCCCATGGTCAATTTGTCCCATTGTAGTCTAACTGAAAACAGCTTATGGAAACTTGTAACTTTAGCAACTTTGCTTTAAGTGGTTAAGCCTGGGTAAACACTGGCCATGAAAACCACCTCGCTTTGACGAGAAACCGTCAGTGAAATGACGTCTGTTGGGCTCGGTTACCTTCCATTTCGTGATGTGAAAGCTCATTAGCCCACAGACGGTTGAGTGAGCTGTGACCTTTCAGTGCTTCCAGGTCAGAGGTCAGCCATAATCTGCCTAGCACCATTCTTGTCATAACCCATATGACATTTCGCCGACTCTTACTCCAAATGTCAAGCCGTAATCTGTAAGGGTGAGCGCTGCCTCTGCCTCTCACCGATACATTTTCCTGTTTACTTTCCATTTCAACATTTTTCTGAGGATTACGTTACATCAACAAGCTAGATGTGTTTATGATATCAAATTCAGTTTGAAATGAAACTGGAAGCTGGCCACTGGGTTCACAAAAGTTTTGTTTTTGGGTTTTTTTTTTGTTGCTCTCCTCACAGTTGAGTGAGTTTGTGCGGGAGGTCAGCGACAGTCTGCCGCTTTGTTTGCGGGAGATAGATGGAAGGTAAATGAGCATCGCTGCCGATGTCGACTTCCATTCTGAGGCAGCGGAAAGACGGAAGGTGATTATTCGGTGCCGGTGTCCCCCGTCGTAATTTGGAAAAGGATTGTGAGAGAAAGGAGTGTCGAGCCTCATTTAAGCCTTGATTCCTGAATCTCTTTATTTATGTTTCTGCCGCATGCTTTGGGCAGCCTGCCAACAACTATGCAGCCATGTGTTCACGTGTGTTTGTGTGTGTGCACGTATGCAAACTGCTAATGCATGCTCATTAAACTTTCATATATACACTATAGAATATATACAGTAGGCAGGTGCAGCGCTGGTCATTAGATTTCCACTGAGATTCAGATTTAGAAGAGCTATTTGACAGTTTCAGACGTGGTACTGAATTTCTTACTTCGTGGTACTAGGATTTGGGCGAGGGCTGTTTACGAAATGTTTTTTGAAATAGGTGTATTTTGACCTTTTGTATCAGCCATTTTCTTTTATACTCAGTATTTTTTTCCAATTTATTTCATCCATAAACTCTCAAGTCTACTAGAACTCGTTTCTAACAAAAAAAGGTCCAAATAAAACCGTTGACAGCAAAGTCCATGAATTATTCTGAATCACCAAAACATCACTTCTGAAAAGAGAAATTTTTTAAAATGTCACTCTGTAATGTTTTGTTATTCCACCTCAGTAATGCTGTGCACCAAGTAATAAAACTTATGGCACTGTTCAAAAAGTTTTCTCTAGACACTTTTACTCCGAAGGTTTGATAGCTGCGAAGCACTTTCTCTTATAAAAGTAAGAGCTCAAACACAGTTCACACATTTCTGCAGCTTATTGGTTACATTCACCCGTTTTTAAATTTTGGTAAAAATAATGTTGTTTGTTAATGTTTATAAGAATGTATATATTTTTCAAATGTATTTTGCACCAAGAAATGCTAAATTTACAGTATAAATGATACAGCTTAAAAAAAGCTAATCTTTTAGCCTAAAGACTGTATTTAAAGGTAAGACGTAACTAGCTTAATGTCACCCACTGGGTTGTGTACTCACATTTTCAAACCTTTGGCCACGTTAGTCTTATGAGGCCAGAAGGGAATATATTTGGAGAAGAGCGTAGAGTGACATTATCAGCTAATGCTAGCAAGCTTGGTTAGCATGCTACATGGTTATGGATGCTACACGGGCCTTAGTTCAATACTGTTGTCTGTTGCATTGTCACTTTGTGGTTGGCTAAACATTGTTGTAGCAAGGACCCGACACACGCACAGGGTTTTGCCCTGCTTGATACTTATTTATTTTGATTTTTAGCAGTTCGTTGGGTTAAGGCACTCTTGCACCAGGAGGCAGCTCCTTCCTCAGCTCCTCCACTGCACACTCACTCACCTCATCAGTCTCCGTCATCACTATGTATAGGGAGACAGGGTCATCAGTCACAGCACACACACCTGCCTCTGCCACTTCGACGGAGCCCCAAGAGCCTACTGTACCACCCCTCCAGTGCAGCAAGCCAGAGACCGCACCCCTGCCACAGTTGTATTATGTAGATGCATGGAAGCCATTGCTTATGCCTAGCTTGTTTGGTGTGATTAGACAGAAATAAAATTAATATATGAATGAATGAGTATTTGCACCAAATGGCGAAAACAGCATAGACACGGTTGAAAGTTAAGTACAGCGAATCAAATGACCAGAGATGAGACCTAGCAGATACCAATCAGCTACAACACCTGTCAACCAAAGAGGCCTTGCCCCTTAACCTCAAAGGACCTGGCGTCCACATATGTGGACATCACATTTTGGGTTGTCTAGACCAAAATACTAAATTTTGCTGATATCCACTTACGAGGACTTTATGCTGCCACTGTTCCATCAAAATTTAAAACGAATATCCTTATACGTGGCTCTCATTTTTCTTAGGAACAAAAATTGGGTTAAAAAAAAAAATCTGGTCATTCTTTGTGCTTACATTCATCGGATCCCAATATGCCCAAATATCAAAGAGAAATTAAAAATGCATGCCATGGAAGAGTTCGGGTCTTAGGAGGTTAACTGCAGGATCCAGATATGTAAGTGATTTAAAAAACAATCCAAAAAACATACATTGTTATCCATAGAGGCTGTAAAGATATGTACAGTCGTCCCTCGTTTATTGCGGGAGTTACGTTCTAAAAGTAACCTGCAATAGGTGAAATTCGCGAAGTAGCCAGCTTTATTTTTTACAATTATTATAGATGTTTTAAGGCTCCAAACCCCTCACTACACACTTTATACACTTTTCTCAGACAGGCACGAACATTTTTACACTTTTCTCTCTTGTTTAAACACTCTCAAAGTTCAAACCTTTGTAGACAAATAAGTCCAGTATTATAGAATGAAACCAAAGATCAAACCCTGTTTTCCGGTCCAGAACATGGGAATAGAGCAGCTGCGAGAGAATTCAATATTAATGAATCAATGGTACGGAAGTAGAGGAAGCAAGAAGAATGAGTTGAGTAAAGTTTGACTTATCTGACTGTTTTGTTTCGCTTAATGCGCCTTATAATCCGATAAATACAGTAACTTCTATCTTCCTTTAGCATGTCCAGAAGTCCAACTTTTTGTGCGATGGTTAGCATCTTTTGCTGGCTTTTGGGTGCTACCGCAGGTGCTTTTGACGGTGCAAAACGTTTCGTCGACATTGTTGTGTTTGTTGGGGAGAAAACTTACAAACACACAGTACAGCACTTCAGAGTCACACTGCTAGCGATCGAAGGTTTATGTAAATTTGACAAGATGAATGCACTCTGTACTGTACAGGAGACACGGAGGAGATTGATTGACAATGGCCTACAGTCAATCAGGATGCAGAAGACAATGCGCTGTTAAAAAAACAAACAAAAAAAAGCAAAATTGCACAAAAAAATCAGCGAAACAGCGAGGCCCACGTGAGGTGAACCGCGTTATAGCGAGGGACCACTGTATCCCAAACTGAACTACTTGTACACAAAGGGCTACACCATATTGTTTGTGTTTTGTGAATAAGGTGAACCGTAATAACCAAACAGTCATTTTCATTTGGACAGAAATCTGAATATTCATTTAGAAAACAAGTAATCTGAGAAAGTCTGCTGACTTACCCTGTGGTGGTGAATTTTTCAGGCCTCTTAGTCAGTGCATGTACAAATTTCTCTTTATCCAGCTGTCATTGTTGATAAGTGGACTATTTTTACTGTTTATCTATATAAAACCCGACTGGTCAATAGATTCTCACTATGAACGGTTATCACAACCTCTCCCTCGCTTGCAGATTCTGCATGAATATGCAGATATCTAATTATAGAGATTAGAAAAGTTAATCTCATATTCACATAACATACATCAGATCCTGATACCAGTTTTCCATTACCATTAATGCCTCCTACTTTGATGTATTGCGTGAATTTAGGTCATGAGGTTTTATGGCAGCACTTTAAAGGTTGATATCCATTCCAATAACTAAAAAAGCTAAGAAAACCTATTTTTTTTCTGGGTTTATCCTCCCCTGGATCCCCTGTTCCCCGTTCTTTCATCAGTCAGCCAACACCTACTTCTTGTCATGTACATGTCATGGGTCTTAGTCTGAATTCTGATGTATTCGGATACCTGAAGCGGTGTAAGAAATGTCAGATCTCTTCCGCTGCCATGTATCTGCGTACGTTGAGGAACTTTTCCATTAGGCCCGAGTACCACCCCATCTTTCAGCCCTGAGGCTAACACATCATCTCCAGTTCCCCAACGAGAGTCGCAGGCATCTTGGCTGGAGCTGCCGTGAACGTACATGCCAATCCACAGCATCCCTGCCATTTAGCCACGCTGCATATAAATGCTAAGCTCATCGCAGACACTGTGACTCTCGTCTCACTTTTTTCCTCCGTATATGTTGAAGGTGTGCAGCGAGCACTCAATCGCGCTGACATATATAGGTCCGGTTTATTTTAACAGTGTGCATGTGTGTGCGTGACTGAGAAATGCTTTTGTGTCAATCATGGAGGCACACATAGATTAGCATCGCTTCCCCTCAATTACGATTTATAAAGAGAGGTGGAGAAGTGAAGAAGAAGAATGGTGTGATGGTAGAAAGAGGGGGAAGAAAGGATCGCAATTATAAAATATAAAACTTGGCCCCAAGCTTTGAAACCGACTCACATTTCTCCCTTTTCATTTTCAGATGGTTCAAGATTACTGCCACATATATCACGTGCGATTCCACTCGCGCAGCTGCTCGTACTCTCTCGGTGTGTGTTTTTCACAGTAGAACCAGAGATATCAGCCTCTGTGGCCTACATTTATTGCTCTGATCCATAATATGACATTATTGCATCATCTGTCCACCCAACATTTCTCAAGCCCTAAGGCACTCGTAACCAAAGTGACAGAAGGCGACTGTGTGCATGTATGTGCTTTCTTTTTTTAATGCATGTGTAGAGATGTGCGAGCGTGTACGAGCTCGAAGTGTGGCGCAGGTTGTGTTTGAGTTGATGGCCAATCGTTGTGCTTTTGCACGTCCATATGTTTCAACCCGCAGCTACATCCACCATCTGTCTCAGAATGACGCTAATTTAGCTCTCCTGTCATAATTGACTGCCTCTGTATTCCCCACTGTATACTGTTGCCTGCTTTGCTGCTCGGGAGTGCGGGAGCAGCACATACTTGTAACACACTTGTTACCAGGCCACTTCCTGCTCCTTTAAGCGGTGCAGGTGGTTGGAAGTGAGAGCCCTGAGGGTGGTGAGTGTGTGTTATGGAGGGAAGGTTTGGGCCACGGGTTCAGCCTCTATATGGCTTGTTGCAAGCATAGCCTGGGGAAGCATGTCAGGATATTCTCTGGATAATCACTCAAAGCCGGGGTGTTTACCTGCTGCTTAGAGCGGGGGAAGGGTAGCAAACCTGCAGAGCAGTTTGCTCATGAAGGTCACGGGGGTGAAGAGTGGGGAAAATGAGCGCTCGTGTGCACACTCTGGTGCTGGTACAGTTCTGCGTGAGACGGGGACACGCGTGCTGTACAAAGGCCTGCAGGGTAATGAAATGCAAACATTTCTAAATACCACATTTACACATATATACTTCGACGGACACGCAAGAGCAGTGTCTCTCTCAAACTCCGACATTATATAAAAATATATAAAAAATAAAAATAAATGTCTTCTCATTTGGCCATTGTACTGCATAGATTGTTTTAGTTTTTACTTGCAGTGACTTTAACAAGTGGTTAGGTGTGTTTCACCAGTGCCAGTTCCCAGGACAACCACATAGAGCAGCCACACAAAAGCTGTGATTATGTTTACCGGCACTTAAATAAACTTCACCTATTGGTGTTTAAAGCAGTCCTGTGCAAACACAACCACCGGCAATAACAAGGCGAGATCGCTTTAAATGTAATTAAATCGATTTAATTAAATGTCATTAAAAAAAGTTAAACATAGCTCTTATGGTAAATACCAAAAGCAAGTACAAGTAAGGAAGAGTCATTAAATCTGTGAACTAACAGAAAAATTGAGCAATATCAGTTTTAGCAGTGATGGGTGTAACACGCTCCAAACTAACGTGTTACTGTGGTCACATTACATTTTTCAGCACGGCAGTAATGTAACACCATGCTGTACTATATTCAGTAATTAAATTACAGTTATAATTGTGTTGTTACTCATGTTACAAAGGTTTTTCATTTCACTTGCACTACAATCAGCTGTTTTCAGTTCATGCGCAGGACAAGGAAAATGACGGCGTGGTCTACACTTTCTGTAGAGTGATTATATGAACAATATTTTTACTGTGCAAAAGGACAAGAGTGTGATGGTGAAATGCAAACTGACAGAAAAAGCAAGATTATACTGCTATAACACAAACTGTGTTGTGTTTGTGTTGGTGTGTTAAGCCAGCGGTCCCCAACCTTTTTCGCCTCACGGACCGGTTTATGCCCGACAATATTTTCACGGACCGGCCTTTAAGGTGTCGCGGATAAATACAACAAAATAAAACTAGTACCGGTACCGAAAAAAAGAAGATTTATTCATAACACACGTGAAAAGACCCAGGAAAACCGAGTTAACGATAAAACGATAGCAAAATAATGCTGAAAACCGATAAAAACCCTGAAAACCAGACATTTCACACCTGAGCCTCAACTCTCGCGGCCCGGTACCAAACGACTCACGGACCGGTACCGGTCCGAGGCCCGGGGGTTGGGGACCGCTGTGTTAAGCTGTAGCCTAAGGTTTATTTTGCTAACTAGTAGTTATGTAACACTGCATTTCAGGTCATTTTGTGGAATAATGTAACAATTAGTGTAAAAAATTTTACTTTCTCTGGCGAGTAATAAAGTAATGTACCACATTAATTTCATGAAACCTATGAGTAGTGTGTAGTATAGTACTTTTTCATTGAGTAACAACTTGAATACTGAGCTTCAGCCACCAAAAACAAGTGTGCACACTAGATAAAGTAAGGTATGTGCATTACACTCAAGACTTTCTGATGCTTTTGAATTGAACTTTCTATTTTAAATGCAAAGGAATGTTTCACATTTTGTTTTTTAAATGTCACTGAGTCTTTGTTTAAGTTGTTAAAGTATGTTTTCACTTGCCTGTCAG
Organism: Pelmatolapia mariae; assembly: GCF_036321145.2. Taxonomy (NCBI): domain Eukaryota; kingdom Metazoa; phylum Chordata; class Actinopteri; order Cichliformes; family Cichlidae; genus Pelmatolapia; species Pelmatolapia mariae. The sequence goes on along the minus strand of NC_086245.2, from coordinate 26,963,390 downwards.
TCAGACATACTTTACATGAAACGCATCTGATTTGAGATAAGAGTTTTCCTTCTTACTTTCGCTAATCTTCAAAGTCTACAATCAAAAAATGCCTAAATGAAGCACAGTGACTGTGTCGGTTTTAGATCTGTTTGAACCTGACAGCATTTAACTTTGTGGAGAAACACTGAGAAGTTAGTTTGAAAAGTAGGCTTTGAACGATCAAATTGTCAGTCCCTTGTGATAACCCTTACATCACAAGACAGCAAACAAAGTACCATTTTGAGAAAGGTTCATATTGAACCCCATATATTCTTAACCATTACAGTAAAATTAGCATTATCCACCCTGCACCCTAATCACATTATAATAATAGGTCATTAGTGAGACTTTTCCCTTAAGGACTGGTTAATTACCACTTACCAAAAGTAAAAGAAGATTAATTAAAACCATCATCAGCAGATTAACATCAGCACTGACACTTTAATATCAAAACAAAACTTCAACACAGGAAGTTATATCCTCATCACTAATTGTGCTCGAAGTTATTGAAACTTGTAGCAGCATGTGTTCATGAGTTGCATCTTTTCTCCAAGTTTGTATATACAAACCCAGAGTAGCCACGTGTAACATGGTAGACTAATGTGCCTGTATTAATTCAGCTCCATATTATTGTGTGAAGTTGCACTGGGTTGGGAGTGGTTGTGTGTGTGTGTCACATTTTTGGTGAGCCAATGGCTGTAATGGGGTTGGACTAATTAGAGGCAGGTGTAATTGATTGCACTGATACACTAGTCTACTTATAGCCCACACTGCAAACACTGCTGTGTTATTTTGCCCCTCTGTGCAGGTATGTGATGTGATGAAACCTGATATGTTTGGGATGGATGGGTTTTGCACTGTGAATTATATAGTGAGTGTGTTACTTTGCCTCTCTGTGCAGGCGAGGGCCTATTATATGCCACAGCCTAAAGGCAGGGGAGTTGCAGAGGCTGGAGTGACCACTGGCTATCTACTTGCAGGGTGGTGGGTCTCAGAGGACAACTGCTAACCCTGTTGAAGTGTGGAGTGCAACTGGCGTTGTGGCATAGCTGGCTCTGGCCTTAGGACTGTGTGTTTTTACTTGATTTGCATATGGGACACTGGACCGTTTTATCTTTTATCTTTTGATTATTGTGTCAATAAATTATCTTTTAGAATTTTATTGACTGTCATTTTTTTGCCCACGGCTGAGACGGTTGGTCAGACTTAGAATCTCTTTGGGTGTGTTGCACACGCCTCTGAATCAAACATTTTGATTAGCTCCCACAGCATCCATTGGTGCCAACTGGGGTGTCGTAATCAGTAACACGCCTCTAGTGCTGTGTAATACTGCAGAGTTTGGTATCGATCCAATATCAAATAAATAACAGTTCTAGTATTGCCGATACCAATACCATAACTTCTACCCTATAAAGGCAGCTTACGTAGAGGAGAGCAGTGTGCCATGATTTATGAGATGAACCAGCATCAACCTGCAAATTCTGAAACATTTTAATCACCACTAAATCCATGTGATTTTTACTTTCCACAATAATGAGTTAACACAACACAAACAAAACACACATTTCAACTTTTCATGAATTTTGGAACCTTTTTTTCTTTTCTTTTGGAGACCTGGGATGTAAATTGGTCATCTACAAAGCACTTTGTGTCAGCTTCTCTTGTGCTTTAGGCTATAAATAAAATAGACGTGACAGTCAACACAAACAGGTTCAGGCATTTTTCGTAGGACATTCGATTTCATTTAATTAAATTACATTTTATTTATATAGCGCCAAATCACAATAACAGTCACTTCAAGGCACATTATGTTGTAAGGTAGACCCTACAATAATACATACAGAGAAAAACCCAACAATCACATGGCCCCCTATAAACAAGCACTTTGGTGACAGTGGGAAGGAAAAACTCCCTTTTAACAGGAAGAAACCTCCGGCAGAACCAGGCTCGGGAAGGGGCGGCCATCTGCTGCGACCGGTTGGGGAGATGTTATGCATGCATGTTTTAACTAAAACATACCTCAATAATTTCCAAACTAAATAATTGATTTAACACAATTCAGTTGGGCTACATACTGAACTTAGAGGATAGAAACAAAGTATCAGTCCTATCGAGCTAGTATCGATCCACTACCAATACCGGTGTTGGTATTGATACTATCAATATTTAATTCGATCCGCCAACCTCTACATGGCTCTGAACATGCCCAGGAAGGATGGTACGTAACGACAGATAGATATATACACATGGCAATTAACCAAGAGGAAGATCCAAATCTTTACCAACCTAACATGCTGATACTGACAGTGGCTTATAAGGACAAACGAGGGTCCAACAACTGCACCTATTTCTCTAATTTAAGTTCAAACCCTTAAGCAGTAATGGGTTAAAAAGGTTAATACATACTGTTTGTTCTTATGTAACAAAGCAATGCTATATGTCGTCCCTGTTCTGAGGTGAAGCATTGCACATAACAATCCCACTGCTGTTTTTTTATTAGCCCACGCACGTTCAGTATGATAACAAATACATAGAGACCTGCTTGAAAATCTGTTTGATCCTTCAAACACCGAAAAAAGCCCTGTCAGCTGAAAATCACACAGCAAGTTTAGGCAATACATTTGTTCTTAGCCTTGAAGTAACTAGATGAAAAATCTTTTAATAGATGTGTTTGAAAGTCTCTGAAGTGGCTCATTAATAAAGGAGATGGCTCTGCTCCTGCTGACTTTGTTCTTCCACCCCTGAGTGGGAACAGACCCGTGCATCTCAGCAGACCTCCAGTTTTTTGTGAAGAAGAGGCAACTTTAAAATGGTTAATAGTGAGTATGTGTACTTTAATATAAAGTGTTGCCAATATTTTTACCCTAGACAAAAGAAGCTATCATAGTTGTCTTTATTGCATTTTTTACCACAAGTCAACCATCTGTGGTACACAACTGTGCAGACTTTGCGACTTATCTTAGGGGACAGATATTGGCGCAGCGCATCAAGAGTGTACGGTAATTAATGCCACGCACCATGTTGTTAGTGTAGTCCTGGCTTGTCCCCGGAGTGCTACAAAGCTGTCATGCAACCACAGCTACTTCTAAGGGTTATGCATGCATATATATACTTGATGCATGCATTTGATGGTAAAGATGGAAACATTTCCTGTGGGGCAGTGCTCACCAAAGGAATGGACATGAAAGAGGTACGGTATGTGTGGCACGGTGTCAGTATAGAAAAAAAAGATGAAGACAGCAGAAAGAGAAATGGGTGATTGAGACAAAAGCAGATGAGGAGAGAGTTGAGGTTGTCCTGTCTGATAAACAGAAACATGGCTCATCATCATAGGGAGCACCAGGGGAGGACTGGAGCCCATCTGCCAACTAATACATACTAATGCTCCCCCTGCACTGTACAGTCACCATCAAAGGCACAGACGTGGCTTTCAGTTACTGAAACAAAGGCGCGAGCAGTTGGGGGATTTCAAAGGTGGATCATGGTTGAACTGTGTAAGCAACAACTGATAGTGCGATATTTAATATTTCGTCAGTGCGTCTGTTCTTCGCCTATCTCGATAACCATTCATCTGATCGGCCACAAACTTGTAAGCGCAGTGCTGAGTTTGGCATCGTCTGAATGAGCAGCTCTCATATTTTGGCTGGAAGTTGTTCTCTGTTACCGTGTTCCCCCTCTAGCAGGGATGTCAAACAAACAGCCTGGGGGCCTGCCAAAAGGGCCAATCTGGCCTACTAAATGGATTTGCAGTATCTGAAAACTTGACAATGAATCACATCATGATTTCATGAAAGCCGGAGGTCTGAATCATTGTCAGTCTTCTTACTGACAAATATATTAGCAAAAACTAGAAAGAAAAATAATGAAAATATGAATGAAATTAATAATTCATGGCAATACAAAATCAAGTGAAGACATGGAGTAAAATAGGATAAAAGTAAAGTTGTGCATTAAAAATCTGATTCTATTAGAATGAGTTTCAACAGAAGGCCTATTACTGATGTTGTGTTACACCAAACTAAGTAATATGATGTGATTAAAATGAATTTGACAGTGCTGCCCTATAGTGACTGTGCCTGCTCCTTGCTGTATGTGGGAGGAGGGACATAAAGGCGTGTTTGGGCATAGCCACTGTTGATCACCTATTGGCACTAATTCGCATTTGGATGCCAGATGGGAGGTTGAAGTGCTAAATGTTAGGAAGCTAGCAAGCTTGTATAGCAGCCATGACTGTATGGGTGCAATTAGGGCTGTCATAAAACCCATGATAACACTGGTATAAATTTTTAAATAATAAAACAGTGTCATATACAGTGGCTTGCAAAAGTATTCGGCCCCCTTGAACTTTCCCACATTTTGTCACATTACAGCCACAAACATGAATCAATTTTATTGGAATTCCACGTGAAAGACCAATACAAAGTGGTGTACACGTGAGAAGTGGAACGAAAATCATACATGATTCCAAACATTTTTTACAAATAAATAACTGAAAAGTGGGGTGTGCGTAATTATTCAGCCCCCTGAGTCAATACTTTGTAGAACCACCTTTTGCTGCAATTACAGCTGCCAGTCTTTTAGGGTATGTCTCTACCAGCTTTGCACATCTAGAGACTGAAATCCTTGCCCATTCTTCTTTGCAAAACAGCTCCACAACTGCCCTGTGACGGCCTCAGAGGTTGTCTAAGAGAATATTGGGAGGAACAACACCATGAAGTCCAAAGAACACACCAGACAGGTCAGGGATAAAGTTATTGAGAAATTTAAAGCAGGCTTAGGCTACAAAAAGATTTCCCAAGCCTTGAACATCCCACGGAGCACTGTTCAAGCGATCATTCAGAAATGGAAGGAGTATGGCACAACTGTAAACCTACCAAGACAAGGCCGTCCACCTAAATTCACAGGCCGAACAAGGAGAGCGCTGATCAGAAATGCAGCCAAGAGGCCCATGGTGACTCTGGACGAGCTGCAGAGATCTACAGCTCAGGTGGGGGAATCTGTCCATAGGACAACTATTAGTCGTGCACTGCACAAAGTTGGCCTTTATGGAAGAGTGGCAAGAAGAAAGCCATTGTTAACAGAAAACCATAAGAAGTCCCATTTGCAGTTTGCCACAAGCCATGTGGGGGACACAGCAAACATGTGGAAGAAGGTGCTCTGGTCAGACGAGACCAAAATGGAACTTTTTGGCCAAAATGCAAAACGCTATGTGAGGCGGAAAACTAACACTGCACATCACTCTGAACACACCATCCCCACTGTCAAATATGGTGGTGGCAGCATCATGCTCTGGGGGTGCTTCTCTTCAGCAGGGACAGAGAAGCTGGTCAGAGTTGATGGGAAGATGGATGGAGCTAAATACAGGGCAATCTTGGAAGAAAACCTCTTGGAGTCTGCGAAAGACTTGAGACTGGGGCGGAGGTTCACCTTCCAGCAGGACAACGACCCTAAACATAAAGCCAGGGCAACAATGGAATGGTTTAAAACAAAACATATCCATGTGTTAGAATGGCCCAGTCAAAGTCCACATCTAAATCCAATCGAGAATCTGTGGCAAGATCTGAAAACTGCTGTTCACAAAGGCTGTCCATCTAATCTGACTGAGCTGGAGCTGTTTTGCAAAGACGAATGGGCAAGGATTTCAGTCTCTAGATGTGCAAAGCTGGTAGAGACATACCCTAAAAGACTGGCAGCTGTAATTGCAGCAACAGGTGGTTCTACAAAGTATTGACTCAGGGGGCTGAATAGTTACGCACACCCCACTTTTCAGTTATTTATTTGTAAAAAATGTTTGGAATCATGTATGATTTCCGTTCCACTTCTCACGTGTACACCACTTTGTATTGGTCTTTCACGTGGAATTCCAATAAAATTGATTCATGTTTGTGGCTGTAATGTGACAAAATGTGGAAAAGTTCAAGGGGGCCGAATACTTTTGCAAGCCACTGTAGCTCTAGAATACACAGCAATGACCCAAGCCCGGACATGTCTGAGAGCGAGACCAGCATGTAAGCCTAAGTTGATGATTCAGTAGCTAAAAAACGAGCTACTTCAATGGTATTTAAGTTGTTTGGCCACAAAGCACAATGCTCCACAAAATGTACTAGAAAAGTGTTTCTGCTAAAGGCTGAAAACACACTATCATGTACAACTAGGCTATGAAAGCATCTAAAGAGGAGGTGCTAGCAGCTAATCATGTGTGACCCAAAAGTTAGCAGGGGACTTGACCAATCATCGCTGGAGCGCTCGCTAGTTTCACTTCATGTGATAGAAAGAAGAGACGGTGGATGGAAATTACTGATGAGGGTGCATGGTGGTAAAGATGGGCTTTAAGCAGCTGGATACAAAAAAGATCCAACAAGCATCCAGCAACATCCAAGGTTGGAAATATTTTTCAATTTCAGTTTAGTTATTAATGATACTTTAACATTGTTAAATTACAGTAAAGTTGTACTTTGACTTAAAATTTCCAGGGAAACAGAACCTACCAGCTACTTTTGTGCTTACATTTGACTTACGCTGTGTCACTGAATATAGTGCCATGTCAATATCATTGCACCATAATGCTGTTGCTGCTGCTGCTGCTGGCACCTTGAGGCAATAGATTCACACTTTGAATTAGGTAGTCTGCCATCAGTGCCAGAGCTCACCGGATGGAATGATGGAAAATGCTCATTTTGTTTGTAATAATAAAGGCTGCTGCCTGCAGCTGCAATCACAGAAATAAAAGTTTTTCATTTTTTTTATACTGTATTGTAAATACCATTATTACAAATTGCTTTAAAACATCATGTTTAAATTTTGAGGCTACGTTGCCCACACCTAGGTGAAACACACAGACACATATATTGAGACTGAGAGACTGTATCACAAAGCAGGTTCTAATACTCATCTGATAAGTCTGCTTGTAAATAAGCTGAAGTTTGGCACAGCAGACACCTGCCTGTTTTTGGCGCACATTCACACACATACGGAAAAAACTTACAGTTGACGTAAACGATCAATAGAGACCAAAATGTTTTCTACCATGCCAGCATGATTTGTAATGTTTAGATGGGCATTTTAACATGAGGGGCTACGGGGACTGACTCACTTTTGGAGCCAGACTGAAGTGGCCATTAGAGACCTTTTTTTCTGAATGTAATTGAATTTGTTTTATAATTGTCTTTGGGTTTTCTGCTTTTTCTGTAACAACTAACTTCACTCAGATTAAACGCACGATTACACACACGTTCAGTGAAAGTTATCCTTTGAGGATTTTCCTTTTAAAACAGCAACATTATGATTTCCTGCAATATTATCTGCTTAGCAACCACTGGTAAATTGCAGCTACAAAGCATACACTCTCTCTGAATGTGTACTGCACTGTTTAATTAAATTATGTTCATGTGGTTGCTATAGAAAGGTGGATCAATCCAAATATTGAAAGTATCGATACCAACGCTGGTATTGGATCGATACTATTGATCTGCTATTGATAGGCTCAAGACTTTGTTTCTATCCTCTAAGTTCAGTATGTCGCCAACTGAACTGCGTCAAATAATTTTTCCTGGAAATGAAAAATTATTCCTCAAACATGCATAATGAAAAATGTCTGAACCTTTTTGTGTTGACTGTCACGTCTATTTTATTTATCTTACCGTGCAGAAGCTGATCCAAAGTGCTTTAAATACGGGCACATTTACATTCCAAGCCCCCCCCCCCCCCCCCCCCCCCCCCAAAAAAAAAAAAACAAAAAAAAAACCCAGTTTCACAATACATGAAAAGCTGAAAGGTGTGTTTTGGATTTTCACTGATTATTCTGGAAAATAAAAAATCGCATGGATTTAGTGGTCATTAAAATGTGTCATTAAAATGTGTTCAGAATTTGCCAATCGATGATGATTCTTCAGTCATAAATGTCATGAATGGCACACTGCTCTCCCCTACATAAGCTGCCTTTATAGGTTAGAAGTATCGGTACTGGTCTTGGTATCAGCAACACTGGCCCTGTATTTACTAGATATCATGTCGATACCAAAATTTGCAGCATTGCGCAGCACTGGTGGTCGTCAACAGTAAATCCATGTGAGGAGGAGAAGTCTGCCAGTGTTCATCCAGCCTGCATCGCTTTCTCAGAACTGGAGCTAAATGTCCCAGCGATATGAATTTAAAACAGTTTCCAAATCAGTTTCACTTGTATGAACATTGTAAATGCCTGAAGGGCTGAACATGGCCACCTCCCTGTACGGTATGCTGCCATCCATGAAATGCTTGCTGGGACTCTTTCCCCGCTTTCCATTTTCCACCAGAATGTGTCTGCTTTGCTGGCAAACTGAATTGCATCTTTACTCTGTTTTCCTCTCTCTTTTTCCTCATTAACCGTGAACACACGTGCAGAGGAAGGTCCATCACACCGTGCAGTTTACTGTGTCAGGATGATTTCAAACAGGTCTAAATGCAGGAACGTTTAGGTTTAGACACCTGCTCAGGCGCACCGTTGCCTTTGATTTTTCTTTTTTTTTCTTTTTAAGTTTTGAGTGTATGTGTGTGTGTGAGAGAGAGAGAGGGAGAAGGGTGTCAGTGGTGAAAACAGTGAATGTCCCTGGTGTCTTGAGGTATTACACTGATGCGCAGCCATGCAAACAGGCCTAGGAGGGCCTTTCTGAATCAGTGGACAGGACCGGCGCGACCTTTTCAACTCACATTAAACCAGGGTCACCTCACTGTGCTACAAGTTAGTGGGAGAGCGACACGGAGAGGGTGGAGGAAGGGGAGATAAGAGATGGAGATGAGGGGGGCTTGCTATACCTTGTGAAAATGTGCCCTTTCATCTTTGTTGTGTTCCCATGAGTGTCTGTCTGTGTGTGTTTGTGTTGCCTGGCTCAGGAGACAGCACATGCAGTACACTGTGCACGTCCAAGATTTACTGTATACTGTACTGAGGAGAATCATTCAGAAAGGTTCCAAATTTACACTTGATGAGGGGAAATAAGAAGTGATTATGCTCTAGTAGAGGTGATTGTTTTAATGCAGAATAGGCTGAGCACTGATCAGAGCATGCTATAGATGTTCATGATGTTGTTTTTGATATCAGCTCATGTGTCCAATCAAACCTCGGCCCTACATACCCTTACAGGCCCAAATAAAAAGGCACGCATGGCTGCACTTCTCCTACCTCAGCAACAATCTGCACAAAAACGTCTCCACAAATCAAACTCTGTGTGTGTTTGTGCGTGTGTGTGCATGCTTTGTATGTGCGTGCACGGGTGCGTGTGTGTCTCAGTGCATCAGACCGGTGAAGAGAAGAATAACCCAATTACAGAGACAGTCTGCCTCAACGACATACAGTATGTACACGGAAAGAAAGAGAGGTGTGTGTGTGTGTGTGAGAGAGCGAGAGACAAACAAAGACAAGCACAGTGAGGAAGAATGATTTTTGATGAAAAGAACACAGCAGAAAAAGGGGGAGAACAAGAGCAGAAATTGCCAGGCGGCTCCAGCGTGCGAGCGCAGAATAAACCGGATGTGTGCTGAACAAAGGTGAGGCAGAAAAAAAATGCATAAAAGGCAGCTGTGGAAAATTTTAATATTTGGGGAGACCTCAAATATTGGAATATTGGGATTTATTTAAATGAGAACTCCTGAGGGGTGGTACTGCACCGTGCACACCTCAGTTCATGTACAAAGTCTTTTTTTCTTTTTTTTAGGGAGAAAAACGGGGGGAGGAGGGGAAATTGGCCCTGAACCTGACAATTTGGTGGATTGGAGGATGCGGTTGCATAGCAACAGACAGCAGCCTAGTACCTAAAAAGCAAAAAAAAAAAAAAAGAAAGAAAGAAAAAAAGAAGACTATTTGGCCTGTTAAATATTCACTCCCTGCTACGACAACACTCAAAGGCAAATGTGTTTCCATACAACCAGATTTAGAAAAGCTCATAAGGTAGGAGTTGTAGGAACACTGTTCATTTAAAAACTTTTCATCAAAGGTAGACACCAACATGGCTCAACCTTATATGTAAAATTGAGGCTTGTTTACATTATATAACAATCAGTCTCACAAAAAAAGATGTGTTTGACAGTGTGGAGTCACATATTTCATCCTCCACATGCATGGCACATATTGTGTTTACATATTATCTAATAAGCTAACGCACAATGGGGAATTTGCATTTGAAATGCCACTCGGTGTGTTTAGAAGCTTAGAGCATGCGGCGAGGGGGATCACAGCAGAGGTGTTTTGTCATATTACAGATAAACACGAGGCAATTTCCCCCTTCAATTTATTAACATTTCAAGCGCCAATCCTCAATCATCCCTTGGACACCAGCGGACGCGTAGAACTGGCGTTCTCCTTTGTTGTCCTGCAGGTTTTCAATAAAGCGCTAAGCTGCACGAGTTGTTTGTTGTCTGTAAAGTCAGCTGTAGATTATAACAGATGACAAAAAAAAGAGAGAGAAGCACAAATAAGATTCCCTTTTATTGGACATCTCCACTACACAATACCCATGCATTACCTGCCAGTGAATATTACATTAGAAAAATCGCCCCTTTTTTATGGTTTAAATCTTGTTTGTGTTGAATCCACAGAAGTCCTGGAAATCAAAGCAATCGCAAGCTTTTGCCAACTTCGCAGCCTCTCCTCTATCTGCGGCCGTGGTTATTAAGGTTTCTTTTGCACATGAATAGGGGCGCCGTTGCTCCGGGATATATTGTAAGTGACTGCTGTTCGTCTAGCCACCAGTGTTTCTCACAGAGCTGTGAATAATAGATAGGAAAGCTGACCAGAGATAATATGCCTCTCAATGAGAACATACCTCCCAGCGCATCTAGCGTCTAAGAGAATGCTAACAAGGAGCGCACATCCCCCCCACCATTTTTTTTCCTTTCAATAATTTTTGCAAAGCCGCAGAATGTTCCTTTTTCTTTTGGCTCTCATGAATTTATTAATAACAGAATTCCTTTCAAAACATCTCCTCTGGATAAGATGGATAACACGCTCCTTTTATCATGCGCCTCTCCTTCAGAGGCGCACACACATACACAAGCGTGCGCAGAATATATCGCGCTGACAGTGATGCGCTGTGAAATCGGATGGGAGGGCTGGATAGCGGTTTTTGTAGATTTTCGCCGCATAAATTTGGGTCACGGAATAGATTATCGCCCCACTCGTGTCACTCTGACACTGATAGACGCTCGCAATCCCACACCACTCATAAATTACACATGCTTCATGAAAATGAATTTGCCGTTTAAGTTGGTAAATGATCATTCAGTGGAGTGATGCGTAGTGTAGTTACAGTTTCTCTTTCTGCCATGTGAATATTTAACGTTGACTGAAATCTGTTTTCTCATCTTCAGGAATTCCATAAAAGTTTCAGTCTGACGAGGCGTCAGTGTGACTGTTCCTGTTCTGGCTTCCTTTCAGGCGAATTTAAATAGCCTTGGTCCTTATACAGTGAGGCACAGATTCTGGACTGCTGAGGCCATATAAAAGGATCCTATGGAAAAATAAAGGCAGACAGCTCTGTCGCTCGGCAGAGGCACTCTACTGTAAAGAATTCATAGTGTTTGAAGTCAATGACAGCTTTTAGGGATTTGGTGGAGACTCAAGCCGTCTCTTTTTCCACTCTTGCACATAAAGATGAGTCTTGGGTACGTGTGCGTCTCATGTGTGGATGTGCCTGAAGGTGACAAAGACATAAAGTACAATTTCAGCTCCCCTTCAAAGCCACCAGTGCTGTTTCTAAAGATTTAAAAATGACTTTTCCGATTAACGTCATCTCGCCTCGTATTTAACGGCCCGATTTGCATTTATCTTTGCGTTCCTAAATGACCGGCGTGAATGCTGCGCTAAATTGGCGTCCCTGCTTTGTAGGACTTAAGATGATGTGTAGGCAAGTGAAACTTGGGCAGGGCTGGGAATAGATAACTGTCATGTCTGAGGCCCGGATAAGAGGTAAAAATCCAGCTTTCAGTGTAGAAGATGGGATGTCAACTCTGGTCAGTCCATCCGCCGCCCAGTAACCCTCCTCCTCCTCCTTCTTTAAAGACATTATTCTAACCCGACTGAACCAGTCTGATTACTTTGTTTTCTGGTGAAAACAGCCTGGACAGCCAGTGTGTGAAATATTAAGGGGGGAGGTTTAAAGACCTGGCATGTCATATCCAGTTTGCATAAAAACTACCAAATGCAATTTCGTCAAGCTCACCATGTACAGACAAACCTGTTAATGCTTGGTGTAGATGCAGAACAATTAAATACCCTAATAAATACCAGTTAATAAAACGTGCTAGAAACATTCCTCAGGTATTTTGGTCCATATTGACATGATGGCATCACACAGTCAGGGTGTGCGGGACTCCAATCTCTTGTTCCACCGCGTCCCAAAGGTGCTCTACAGTATTGACATCTGATGACTGTGGAGGCCATGTGAATACTGTGAACTCCTTCCCACATTGAAGAAACCAGTTTGAGATGATTTGAGCTTTGTGACGCATAATACTGCTGGATGCAGTAAACCGTGGTCATAAAGGATTAACGTGGTCAGCAGCAATGCTCAGGCAGGCCGTGGCATTTTAACCATGCTCAACTTGTACTAAGGGGCCCAAAGTGTGCCAGGAAAATATCCCCACTCCACTGTACCACCAGCAGCCTAAACAGTTTATACAAAGCAGGACGGATCCGTATTTTCGTGTTGACTATGTTTTTCCAATCTTCTATTGTCCAATTTCAGCGGGCCTGTGCAGACTATAGCATCATTGTCTTGTTCTTAGCTGACAGAAGTGGCACTGGGTGTGAAACGCTCTTCTGCATACCTTGGTTGTAACGTTACTGTTCCCTACAAGCCATTCCTCTGACCTCTCACATCAACATCATATTTTCACCCAGAGAACTGCCACTCACTGGATATTTTCTCATTTTCAAACCGTTCTGTGTAAACCCTAGAGGTGGTTCTGTGGGAAAATCCCAGTAGATCAGCAGTTTCTGAAATACTCAGATCAGCCTGCCTGGCACCAACAGCCATGCCACGTTGAAAGTAACTTCACATCAGCCCTTTCTTCCTCATTCTGATGCTTAATTTCTTAAGTTTACTGAGTTGCTGCTGTGTGAATGAGTAACTAGATATTTATGGTAATGAGTAGTGGAACAGGCTTACTGAAATGTCTTGGTAGGTGGGGGAAGAAAAAATTAAAAGAATTAACCATATCTCAAAGACACACATAAAAAACTACTTGAATTTTAAGCTATCTAAAATGTGAATTTCAAATTTCAAAAAGGTCTTTGCAAATGTTTTTTACCATCAAATGTTAAGTGGAAAAACCCACCAAAAATTTGACAGTGAACAGGCAGCTAATGAGGTTTGTGTTGGTTCTTCAGCTGCCTGCTTGGATATTACCCTGACTGCTCTGCCACAGCACAGCCAACCACTGATATGGAAAATACCCTGGCAGGTTCACTAGAAAGTCTCCAAAGCAGCGACCTGCCACAGGGTTGGACTTAAAATAAATGGAAGAATGCAAGACATCCAATACCTGGCTTGACATAAAAAGGAAAAAAGGAAAGCTGTGTTTTTTTTTTCCAGCAAGGAAACAAGTTTGTTGCTTTCTGAGAAATATCAGGGGCACACCTGCCAGAAGAATGAATAAAAGGAGATGTTTGTGTGCCAGATGCTAGAAAAAAAATCTGCAAGTGCAAAGTCAGTGTTGCTGATAAAAGATCAGTGGAACTGTCCCAGACAAGGCAAAAAAAGATACTCCACGGAATCAAGGGTGTCTGGACAGCATATCTTCTCTTTTATATGTACAATGGAAAAACCTGTTAAGGATTTTGGTCCCATTTGAACTTCAACAGCAAGTGAAGATAAACTAGTGCAGTGTACCGAACAAAGGCGTCTCTGATTGTCCTTAAGGTAAGACATTGTGTATTGATTCTCTATCTGGCAGCTGACGGTTGTTGCAAACACATTATGATGCAATTTGAGGTTCCTTACAAAATAAGACTGGCATCAGGTAGTTAACCCCGCAGCACCAAATGCAGCAAATTATGAGTCAAATTAAATAAAGCTTAATGTAAATCACAAATAAACACAGCTCAGCAAAAATATGCATAAGTACATATAAGCCCCTTTTCCATTAGTGCAGCAGTCCCTAACCCTCGGGCCACGGATCAGTACCGCTCCGTGAGTCGTTTGGTACCGGGCCGCTAGAGTTGAGGCTCGGGTGTGAAATTTATGTTTTTCAGGTCGTTTTTATCATTAACTCGGTCTCCCAGGGTCTTTTCCCGTGTCCGTGGCGCAAAAAAGTTTGGGGACCGCTGCATTAGTACCTAGTGGGATCGACTTGCCACAGTTTTCAGGGTTTTCCATTAGGTCATAGTACCTGGTACCAGGTACTTTTTTTAGTACTTGCTCGGCCGGGGTTTCAAGCGATCCGAGCAGGCACTAAAATGTGATGTGGTCAAGCTGCATGCCACCGATTGGCTGGTCAGTAGCGTCACTCGATGAGTCATGAGAGTGTCTCGTGCATGAAAATTAAAACAGGCATTTTAAAAAATCCAGCAATGAGGGAAATGGCTACCAAAAAAAAAAAAAGCCGTGTTCCCCAAGTCTGACGAAAAGCCACAGACCGAGCAGCAGGTATAGTCTTGCCTCAACATCCCCCTTTTTTGTCATGTCGCATATTGATTACCTCACAGGACGCTCAGACACATTGCTATTACGATAAGCATGCATGTTAGCTAGTACGAGATTGTAATGAAAATCCAGTCGAATCAAGTCTATCGGAGTAGGTGCTAATGGAAGGGGCTATAGTAAAACTTGAGCTTGTAATGCTAAAAGGCTAAACCTTCTAGAGTAGCAGGAGTGCTACTTGCCAGATGGTAAGGCTACTAGCCATCAACCGTGGCCTAAAGCAGTTACAGTTTGGCAGTAAAATCTTTGGACAGTTAACATATCAACAAAAATAAAATGGCATAAAAAGTGGGAAGGGGCTTTAAAGGAGTTAAGCTAATCAGTGTTGGCTTACTGTGTTTACGCCAGTGTTATCAACCTCAAGATTAGTGTTTGACTAGTGAACAAAGCAAAACACGTATATCTGACGAGAAAGTATTGTGTTTTTTCTTTTGAAAATGCAGAAGCACTCTAAGTTCCTAAAATACTCACTGGGTTCAGTTAAAACAGGGTTTAACAGACCTCTTCCACCTTGTAGTAGTGAAAAAAAAGAAGCTACAACCTACTTTTGGAGCAGGTTTCTAGCAGATGTCACATTAAAGCAAATTTGAATGACATGTGTAACGTACTGTACATAACGTGTTGCATAGAGCCTGCTAGAAGCTGCCAATCCTCTTAGCGAGGCTCTTGTTTGTTTAGAAAATAAATAGTACCATAGATTCTGTACCATAATTCATATGTCAATAAGGATGTTCAACAGCCTCTGTGGTTTTGTTCTACGTTTTCCTGCTCCAGTGCTAAAGGTTTTACAGGAGATCTATTGGCATTCTTTTCCTTTTTTTTCCTGGTTCATGCAGCTTGGCTGTGAGGCGAAGCAGAGACAGCTTTGTTGTCTTATGTTTAGGTGACAGGCAGGAGGTTCACCCCTCTCGCCCCCACAGATATCACCTCCTCTCCGCTTGGTGCGCATCAAGGGGATTAGCGTCTTCCTTCTCGCGTGAAACGAGCAACATCAATGGAGACCTGCGAAAGATTCACCCGGTGTTCTGCATAAAGCGCGAGCTGCCGAGCCGTTTATGCAGCCCTTTGTGAGGTAAACACTTCAACATCAATCGATCGGCTGGGGAAAAGGCAGAGCCTTTTACGGATTCACCTTCCCCTCCCACGAAACGAGGGGATGCGGCATCATCTTGATGGGTTTAATTCTGGGGAGAAAAGAAGGGAGTAAAGGTGAAACAGAGGAAGCAGAAAGGAGGAAAAGCGAATATGACGGCCTCCTCCCACTGGGTTTGGCTCCAGCTGGTGGGAGGAAATAAAAAATGAAAATTCTATGAAGGCACTTTTGCTTTCTGTAAACAACATTTGTTTCTCAAGGCCCGTAAAAATCAGCCGAGTTCGTTTACATCTAACCGTCATTATCATTAGAAGTCCTGATCCCAAAAACCTCTGGGTCAGACTCCGGCTGGTCGGATTAAAAGAAAAATGAAAATTCTAAGAAGACACTGAAAATCTTTCCTTCTTTTGCTTTCTGTAAACAATACTTACCTCTAAAGGCCGGGAAACATCAGCTGTGTTCGTTAACATCTAACCGTCATTACCATTAGAAGTGCAGATCCCGAAAAAGTCTTATCAGTGCCTCTATTCCTGCTGATATCAGCACCCTGCCTCCCCCCTTCTCCACCGTGGACACACACACACACACACACACACACACACACACACACACACACAAACACTGTTATCTCTGCTATCTGGTATTTAGCCAACTCAGAGCTAATCCAGTGTGAACCCACTCCCTGGCTTCTGCTCAGCAGTTTGCAAACAGATTTGGAAAACAGACACACACACACACACACACACACACAAAGGGAGTCAGAGTGTTTGGCCCTGGAGCAGGGAACATCACGCTCCAGTAATGTGATGCCGAGGCAACACTGCGCTACAGTAGTGTGGCATTAACATAAATGTGCATCTCAGCGCGAAGAAAGGGGAACACGGGGATATTTGGAGCTGTCTGCATGTGATAGCTGTCTGATTACCTCTGCTATGACCTCGGTGTCCTCACAACAAACACACACACACGGCATTAAACTGCCGAAATGTGTCCACCGTGACCATTCAATCACTGTTTATTCAGTCTTTTGAGATAATCAAATTTTTCTTCGAGCAAGATGAAATTTCAGGCACTGAGGGAGATAATTACACTGCAGGTCAGAAGACTCGTGCATGGTTGCAAAATCGGGACTTGTTATATGTGACAAAATGTGTGAGAGTAACAGTCAGACGGTGTGAAGCCAGCCTTATAGAACTGATGCACTCCTTGTGGTCATTTTATTTTACAGCGTGGGGATTTTCTGCCTTCATAAGGACCCTGGAATGCTTGTGTAACTGCTGTTTCACACCAATTATCCGTCCTACTAGAAATTTATGAGAGATATAACTTCTTGTTTAATGACGGCACTCACATGGTGAACAGTGGGATTAAAATACAGCGCAAAGGTGATCCTACAAGATATTGTGCCTGTATTTGCATTACTTTTGATTTTAAGTAAATCCTGAACTACAAATTTGGGAGGAAAATTTCAACAGTCTTTTTCCCGGTCACAGAACACCGCAGTAACTCTGTACCCTCTCAGTGATACTTCAGGGTGCGTGGGAGTTGATCCAACCAATCTCCGAGTGTTAGAGAAGGCATCCAGCTGCATCCCTTGGGTGCCCTGTGGTGGGTGCTTAAGGAGTGTGGGGTATCAGTATGTTTTCACAGGCCTTTCAGTTCATGCACAGCCACACTGAGAGCATGGCTCACATTACTGGAAACAAGTCAGACTCGTTCCTGATGAGTACTGGATTCTGCCAAGGCTGCCCCTTGTCACAGATTTGGTTCATAACATTTGCTGACCTCCAGATCTGCTCGCCTGATTTTTTGCGGACGATGTCGCCATGTTGGCTTCACTGAAAGGTGACCTCCACCTTGCACTGGGGTGGTTTGCAACCAAGTGCGAAGCGGCTGGGATGAGAGTTAGCACCTCCATATCTGAGGTCATGGTTCTCAGCCCGAAGAGGATAGAGTCCTATTAGGGAGGAGTTGCTTTCCCAAGTGGAGGAGTGCAAGTATCTCGGGGTCGTGTTCAGGAGTGTGGAAAGAAAGTAGCGTGAGATTGAAGGATGAATTGGTGCAGCATCTGCAGTGATATGGATGTGGGCCAGTTTGTTGCGGTAAAGTGAGAAGGCAAAGCTGCTGATTTACTGTTGAGCTGCATTCCCAATCTCACCTATGGCCATGAGCTGTGACCAAAAGAATAAACTTCCTCCAAAGGGGTCTGGCCTCATACGTAAGAGATGAGGTACAGGAGGAGCTCAGAGTCACCACTTTTCCTCCACACTGTAAGGAACCAATTGAGGTGGTTCAAGCCTCTGACGATCACCTCCTGGAGACCTCCTAGGGTAAGGTGTTTCGGGCATGTCTTGGATTGTTTGGGAACAGAACAGAAGATCTGAATGTGGTGAATGAGAAGAGGCAGCTCTGGGCTTCTTTGCTTTGACTGCTGACTCTAATCCCCTGCAACCAGAATATTAATACATCTGTTTTAAAAACCTTTTCTGTCAAGTCTTTGCAACTCGGGGAAAAGAAACCCCTACACACCCATCAATCTTTTCCTCTTCACGTCTTTATTCCCCCAGTTTTAGTATGGAGTGCATACTCAATGCCTATCAGTGTTGCCAGCATATAGGGGTAAATAATAAAGGTTAGCAAAAGCTTAGCAACTGCAGTAATCACATTACATGTAACATGTCTGTCTAATGTCAGTGTTTATTGTATATAAAAGGATCTCAGATGACCAGTAGCATCACAGTAAAAAGATATACTAAGTTTCAATGCTGGCTCTTCCACAGTAGCAGAACAAAGTGTTTCTCTGTGGTGAACTCTGAATCAACAGGACAAGCCCCTGGGGCTCCTTTCTCACCTGTGTGTGAACAGACCGTTTTGCATAAGCAGCTTTTTTTTTAATGAGCTACTGCTGTGTTTGGCAGCCACACAGATGAATAGTTAGCTTAGAGCCGATTGGTCACTTTCCAACAGGTCTACATAAACATTAAAGCATTAAAAAAGAAAGAAATCCCCCCTTTTTAGATGCTGTCTCATTTTCCACGTCAACCTGTTCACACTTTTGTGAACTGCTTATGCACCGGCGATTTTCCACCCATATGTTGCGTGACTTGGGCAAATTCTGCACTAAACTTTCTCAGCTGTCAAGACGGCTGCTTTTTCCCCCCCCTAACAATAAAACAACATTCTGAGGCTGCAGCTACTGTGTGACTCATTAGGATGGATGCCTCGTGGAGTGCAGCGCTACACTGTTGATAGGACTTTAAATCCTTCCACTTCCCTCGCATGTTCTCTTTCTTTCTGTCTCGCTCACTCGGTCTCTGGTTTTCCTCAGGAGACCAGGTTAGATAAGACCGCCTGTGCTATAAAAGCAAGAAAGAGCCCGGGGAGAAGCGTACGACACACGGGAGCGCTCTCGGCAAGTTTAAAGCAGGAGACATGATGTGCTGTTCTAAGGCGATAAACATACATACACATATATGCAATATGTGGGTGACAAACACAGACAACCCATTTTCTTCCTCTCGTCTGATCCTTCTTCACCCTGTCTCCTCCTCCTCCTCCTCCTCTCTCGAATGTTTCTAATCGTGGAACCCCCTTGAGGCTGTCGCGTTATTATGGAATTATTTTTATTGTTCGGTCAGTCTGGGCCAGCACGAACCGGTCGACCACGTCTCATTCAGACACACACAGACACATGCACACTAAGATTATATATATATATGTATATATATATACATATATATCAGAAAACTGTTTATTGCACCTGTTCCTGCTGTGTGCCAACAGCCTGCTATAACTGCACATACAGCTCCGCGCCGTTGACTCAGTGTTGTGTAACAAACAGATCGACTCTCTCCCCGCCACTTTGCTTGGGTTGGCAATTGTTTGATTTCAGTATCTCACAGACAGCACCGCGGTGGTCAAGTTAATGAGCAAAAATCCACCCCCCTCTTAGCGCTTTTAGAGGAAGGCGTTCATAAAAAAAAAGAAGAAGAAGAAGAAGCCAAACGCTGACCATTTTAACAAGCTGCACGGTGCGTTTAAAAAACTTTTTTCTTTCATACACTGGTGGGGAATTCCTCATGTGGAAGGGTCACATTTGTTTCCATTTTGGCAGTGCATGTGAACCAGCAGTGTATTAAGGAAAGTTCAAGAAGTACATTTGTTTTATAAAAGCCATTTGTTTCAGAATTAATATGATCATTAATTGAATAAAAGATCTGTCATTTATTAAAAGGTCGTTAGGTTTGTTCTCCCTGAGTCTGGTTCTGCTGGAGGTTTCTTCCTGAGGTTTTCCTACCCAATGTCACCAGGTTTGTTGTAGGGTTTTTATCTTATAATATGAAGCACCTTGAACTGAACTGAATTCAAAAAGAAGAACTTTAGTCTTCCCTTTCTAGTATGTGTCTAGTTTTTAAGCCATGCGTGGGGTTGTCAGAGCTTTTATATATCGGGAGGATCGGGGGCTCTACTTTCAGTTTTAGCCTCATTAAAATCAGTTTCAAGCCAGTGTTTGTGGTGGAACTGTGCTACTACAAGTAGCGGTAAGTTTAGTTCACCCAAAGCTTTTAAAGTTTCTTGATTTGTATATTTTTTCAGTTGAGGTTAAGACATTCACCTTACATGCAAAAGATTCCCTGTTTGAGATGAGGAGGAGATACAAACCTAACCTCAGGGGGTCAAAAGCTAATGCACCCCTGGGCCCGATTGTCCCAAGCTAGAAAAACTGGGAGGGTTGTGTCAGGTAGGACACTGAGTGTGAAATCAAACACGCAGACCCATCTGCTGTGGCGATCCCTTGGGAAATAAGCAAGCAGCTGAAAGTCTTTTAACATGACTAATTGCTATTTTGCTTCACTTTTGCTCGTATCTGATGCTGCTGGCAATAGTTTGGCTATTGCTGATAATTTTTTATTTTTCTATAGACGTAATCAGCAATATGAAAGAAGCCCATTGTGCTTGCAGTGAAGTAGCTTTATAAAGTATGTTACTTAGAACAAGGATGTCAAACTCATTTTACGTTGTGGACCACATAAAGTCCACTTTCATCCCAAGTGGGCCAGACCAGTGAAACCCCCCGTCCTGTCAGTGTACAGAACTTTAATTACATGTGTCATGACTGAAATATCACAATGTAAGAAAATGAAATTCAATTTCAACCACAACCTCAGTTTCTCTACATGATAAAGTACTAAACTGTTTGCTTAACTAAAAGTCCAAAATTTACGCCCTCCTTCACACCACCGAAGTCATCCAGTGGGCTGGATTGGATTCTTTGCCAGTAGGGCTGTTCGATGTTTGACACCCCTGATTTAGAATATTAGCAGTTTGTTTCACTTGCAACCATCTCATACTGTCAGCAGAGTTTTTAGAAAAATGTAGACTATATTCACAAAACAGTAGGCAGTGAAGACTTAAATATATCCTCCCATTAGTTGGTGGAGAACAAAAACAGAGCTAAAAGAGGTTAAACGTATCATAGTATGACTACAAAGAAAACGAGTTAACATTGATGTAGCTCCTTGGCTAAACTAATCAGATTGCTAACAAGCTCAAGTAGTCCTCTTGAAAGAGGATAAGTCTGTTTTCTGCTCCCTACACTCGCGTAAGAAAGATACAAGCTCCGAAATGACAGACCAATATAATTCATTTGTATTTATACTGTTTTTAAAAGCAGCAAAAAGCAAGAGGGCGTGAAAACAAATAAACTGCATGCATCCCAAACTTCACTTTAATTTGTGTATATAGGCATCAGCTGTGAAAGCTGATATTGTGACTGCAGCTTAATTTGCACTGAAAAATAGCTTCTAGCTAGAGCACACTTGTGACAGTGACAGAACCAATACAAAAACGACAGAAATTATAGTCACAGTAGTTCTTTATGTGCGTGCTATGAGTCAGATTCGTAGAAGTTACACTGGCTTCAACATACCCCCACAGTTATATGCTCACATTGAAATGGATCTGACAAGAGGCCATCTCTCTAATGCTTATTTTATAGTACTGTTTACACAACCTGCACAAACGTGCTCATGTGCAGGATTCCAAAAATCAAACAGCATGTAGCAGCGACTGTGGATAAGTCAAATGTGGATAGTACAGATAGTAGCGGCGGTGGACACTTTTCATAGTTTTAACACTCTGTTTCACTCTCTTGCTTAATGTTGCAGGCTTATGAACCCACATCAGCACAAGCAAGAGAAGCCCATACACTAGTTGTACCACATATTTTGGACACTGCCTCCATCTGGCAGCAGACGCTTTCCGTAGGGAGATGGGCTATCCGTAGCCGGCTATGGTCTGCCAACAGAGAACCATCCTCAGCCCATAACGGCCCCCTTCACCCCATCATGGCAGTAGCGCTGCTCAAGATGTGACCAACCCTCTGACGCTAATCAATGCAATACACCCCGGGCATTGCCAGGGACTGACCCATGTGTGTGGCTGTGTGACACGCACACAAACACAAGCACACACCTCCTCAGACAGCCGACCGATTACGCATCACAACACAGCTGATTTGCCCCGTGGCTTGACACTCGCTGTCCACTTCGATCACGTTACCCTTCCCAGCGAGCCCAGCGCCGTGTGTTTGCCTGTGCCCGAGTGTTTACATGCACTGGGTTCATCTGGATATTGCTGTTATTCCGCAGCGCTTTCAGCAATGTAATTTGTCACTACTTGTAAAGTGTTAAGCAGAGGGAAATAAGCTGAAGGCAACAGGATGGAAGAAAAAGTGTGTCGTGGATTTCGGTCTAGTAGCTCTGCATTTTTTTAATTTTTTTTCTAAGAAGGGGTCATGCTGGGTGATACTTGGAAAACTGTATGAGGGCTTTGACAGAGCAGTCTTAGCCTTAAATATATCTGTACTCAGAAATAGTACTCCGCCCGAGGCTTTGAGCCATTCCAATGATATACCGTGGCTCACAAGCCAAATAAAGCCTGTGCAAACAGCCTCGAATTTCCCAACAAACACTTTACTGGAGCTTCGCATTTGAACCCCCTCTCCCCGAAATTGAGCTGGCCTCATCCCAGCAACTCTTAACTCCCTCTGCTAAGGAAAAAAAACGCTCTCTTGTTCGCCTGTAAACTCCCTATTAAAAAGATCTGCGGGCCAGACCGCACTCCTCCACCGTTGTCAGATGGCCGCTGTTTGCAGTGGCAGAGGCACAGCATGAAAGGGTCTAGGGGTTTAAGGCAGCTACTAGTTTGGACGTCAGAGGAGAAGTGCCTTAAGACAAAAGACTGCTGGGGCATAGGCGGACCTAAAAGCCGATGTGAAACGCAACCTGTTGTTAAATATTATAAAATTGTAAGATTTACTGTTGGAGAAATATGGATGCAGGCAGGGTAGGGATGTATGGGCAGATGTAAGATATACACCAGATGGAACCAGACACACATACACACTCATTCTGAGTCTGTACTATTTTGGGAGATGGGGGAAGAAAATGGTCTAACTTGGCAAGTGTAAATATGTGTACTAGTGTAAGCAGTGGGTCTCTGGCAGGTCTCTGTGCATATGGGGGAAGTATAGGGTCTGGCACATGGTTAGTGTGGTGACCCATATTTTTTTTTTTGTGCATCTGGACTTGATAACTTTCCTCTTTAGCAGTAGCGAGAGAGAGAGAGAGAGAGAGAGAGAGACCTACGCAGTGACATCTCTATCTGTCTTGATCTGGACCGACTTTGAAACTTGGTCACAGCGGAGTAGTTTCTATATAATCAGGAAGGAGAGAGTGCACGCCACGTGAAATGAGAAACACACTCCTTTCCATCCTCCATAGAAACATCCAAATACACACGTGTCTCAGTATGGACCGGTGTTGTTTTTAAAGTTGCTCTTGGTTTTTGTGATTTAAGTGGATGGTTTACATTTCGTGTAAATCTTTTAAGCCACATGGTGAGAAACTTCGCCATTGTTTATTTTTGAAAGGACCGAGGTTACATGCTGCCATTTAGGCGTTCAAGCAGGTCGTTAATTTTTTAAATGAAATATTGCCAACTGGACCGTAATAAGCCTCGAATACCCCAGAAACAGCTTTGGTATCGGCATATCTTTATTGGAACATTAGCTCTAGTGTTTTAAACTGTATCGGCAAAGGCAGCTAGCTTTTTTAAAGTGCTTAAATGTTTTTCTAAGAAAAGAAAAGTGTGTACTATTATGAATATTTTTAAGACTTCATAAGGTTCATAATGGTTTTGAAAGGTTTTGTGAAAATGACTGGGATCGCATTGAGAATTATTCACTAAGGAAAACATTCAAGACACTTGCCAATTTTCTCATTTTTCAAATGCTGTGGGGACTTTAAGAGAGCTGTGCATAAATGAAAGGCTGCAAACCTCAATGAACAGAAGCAATGGTGTAAAGAAGAGTGGGCCAAAGTCCCTCTACTATATTTAAAGACTGCTAAGGTTACACATAAAACAATTAGCTCAAGTTATTGTCAGTAAAGGTGGTTCTACAAGCCACTGAATTGTGGGGTGTACACCGTGGGGTGTGTAAATAATGACACAGTGCAATGTGTCGTATTTACACTATTTTAAGACCTTTTAAGGACTCAATCATTTTTATGATGTGAAAACTCGATAGAGGGTGAACTTTATATTTAGCTATACAATGACCTAAATGCACAAATGAACAACTGGCTAATGCGTCAGAGCTAACAGGCTATCTCTTTGTGCTCCGGGATTCTCTCCTTTCCTTCATTGGGGTGAATTACACCAAAGTCAAACTCCAAAAGCAAAGCCTGCAGACATTTGGCATGGATGCTATCAGATCCACTGAATGTAACAACTGAAGTAAAATGATTCAATTTTTAATCTAAAATTTCACTCTTAATTTCAAATGTTAGTGTGACTGAAGCCTAACGACATCAGTCAGTACAACTTGAAAGAAGCAGATTAATATGGGGAGCATGCTTATTTGTTTTCTTGCTGAGAGTCAGATGAGGACATCGATAGCAAGCTTGTGTCTGTGTACTGTAACATTGCCGGGGGCAGTTAGCGTAGCCTAGCATTACAAGTCAAAGCAGGGGGAACTAGCTTGTTTGGCTATGTCAAGTTTTAGAAAGTGAAGGTTACATTTCTGTTTAGCAGAAAAATTGCATTTTAGTTCACATTACAGCAGGAAATACAGCTGTTTAGCTAACCAGTGTGGGTCGTTTATGTGAACAATCCCATTTTAGTGGGACCTTAAAGGTACACGGTGGATTTTTTTCCTCCAGTGTTTTTGTTTGATTGCTTCTGATCTCTTCAATCTGAGCGAACCAGTCTTTCTGATATGTCCACAGCCACGACACCGAGGTTAGTCCTTAATAGATTAACTTTGCCGACTGACAGACCACAATAAATCACAAAAGCTTTACAGAAGAAAACTAAACTAACCCTTCAAATGCCTGGACCAGCTTCCATTTTCAAGGTGCTGACCTAAACAGAAAAACACAGAGCCAGACGGATTTCACTGTACATTTTGATACATCGTATTTCTTCTTCTGTAACTCCCCGGGGCCTAAGGATGTTCTCCTCAGGATAAAGACATTGTTAGTGTGACTGAGGTATGTGGCTTTAGAGACCGGCTGCTAACGTTAGCCAGATATATTTGCTTCACTATTGGTATTGATCCAAGTTGTCGATTCTTGCTCTGGGGAGCAATTATTACACACAGCAAGTCAGGACAGTCAGTGCAAGAACGGATGCAGACAGTCCACACATGGAAGAAAATGCACCGCACTGCACGCACACAAACACACACACACACAAACACACATACATCTACACCTGTTTGAAGAGTGAACACAACGAGCTTCTGCTCCGACGAAAAAAAGAAAAAAAAGAAAAATGAAAACTAGCAGTGAGCTGAGTGAAGCTGATATAGCCACAACAACCGAGTGAGAGATGCCAAAACCTCTCCTCCACACACACACACACACACACACACCTCCTCTTCTCCTCCTCCACCTCCTCTACTCTCTGCAGCTGAGAGGCAAAGCAGACAGATAAGCAGGCAGCCAGAGACGGACTAATCCTCCCACAGTGAGAGACGTTCCGGATAGTATAGGATGGGAATCAAGCTAAACTGACAGTGAGAGAGAGGGAGGCTACATGGGGAGGGATGAGAGGCAAAAAAAGGCTAAAAGTGAGGTGAGGATACAGATTAGCAAAAGGTGAGGATGAAAAAAAAGGGAGAGGATTTTTAAATCGTTCTTAGTGTGAAGCGAGGGCTGAGAGTTCGATCGGATCCACAAGTTTTTTTTCCTTCTCTCTCTCTCCTCCCCCTCCTCCTCGCATCATGCCACCGTCTCGCACTGTTTTTGATAAACGTTGCTATTTTGCAACCATTTGCTTGCTTATTCGTCTCTCAATCATTCTTGCCGATTCTCTCTCTCTCTCTCTCTCTCTCTGTCTGCACCCCCCCTCCCCTCCCTAACCTCCCACAGCATCCTTCTCTCTTTCTCCCTCCCGCTCGCTCTCACTCTCCCTCTCTTTCCCAGTCTGACTGAGGCTGATGTAGGTCAGTGCGTCTGGAGCCTGTCTGGAGCTGCTGGAGAGCCTCAGAGCTCCACGCCTGGTCCTCGACGACCCTCGCAGCGGAGGGCTGCCTCTGTGCCCGAGCTGAGGACGGACGCCGTTCCCTGGGCTGTGTGAGGACAGGACCAGCTTGCCTGACCTGACTCGCCTGGAGGAGGAGGAGGGAAGAGGAGGAGGAGGGAGGGAGAGCAGGGTGACGCGGGGTGTCTGTGTACTTTGGAAAGCTGAGGCGGTGCATGTTTGCATGTGGGTCGTAGATGCACGCGCACAACAGCGAGGGCGAAAATGCAAGAGATAGTAATCGTTGTCTCTCTTCTCATCGACGCACTTACAAGAGGGGTAGGGGGGTCATTTTCATGCAGTGCTACCTTCGCATCCCCTTTTCCTACAACACACACACACACACTGTCTCTTTCTCTAACTTCATCGTGATGCTTTATGTCTTTTTCCTAGACCCGATTCTTTCACGTATGCAGCCATCGAAGTCTCTCCAAACACCACAGCGACCCAGCAAACTCCAAACTGATGCGCCTCATACGACAAAAACAGAAACCAAAGAAAAAAAACCCATTTGAAAGCAACAGCGGTGTTCTTTCTTTCTTCTTTTCCAGTATATCCATTCCTTTGCGGCTCCTTACGGATCCACTCCGACTGATGTCCTTTCTCTAAATTACTGAATACTGAGAGCATCCTTCGACCACCGCGTGCCCCTTTTTTTTTTAAATAAATGAAAGCCAACGAGTGCAAGGACGACGATGACGACTTTTGCAAGAGAGCGAAAAAATCCGCCGCCGACTTCACCGTCTCCTGATTCTGCTCACCTTTCCCTTTGTCCCCCCACTTCTTCCTCATTCTCTGCTCTCATTCTCTGCTCCTTCCCACTCCTCTGGCTTTTAGACAATGCCCCCCCCCCTAAAAAAAAAAGACATCGTTGTATCAGAGTGTCTGAGTGCAGCTGTGAGAGTGGCAGTGTTGTGTAGTGTCTGAGTCTGTGCTCTCGATTTGACTCTGAAGCACGTCTGGGTCCTGCAGCGGCACGTCGGTGAGTTTGTTGTTGTGTGTTTACGCATCTGTGTTCGTGTGTCTGTATCGGCGTGACACAGCAAACCGTCTCGCCCGCCTTCTTCGCTACCCGGAGCGAAGGACATTTGGAATTCCTGGGGCGTGGCGTCACCGGCCTGACCACACCTCAGGTGTTTCCCTTCGTCTGATGCCCGTTACCTTCTCTCCACCTAAACTCGTCCGAATCCTCCGGATTATAGCGGAGAGGGCATAGAGTGAAGCCGGGACTCCGTTCTGAACAACAGATTGTTCATTTCACTGTCTCGCCTCCTGCTTTGCATTGCCGCTCTCTGGCTCGCTCATATTGCCCCGACCGAGGATGCAACTCTACGGTTCTTAAATGTGACGGCAAAAAAGGACAGAGGGTTCAAAGAAGCACAAAACAAAGAGTTTTTTCCCCCCCAATGCGAACATAAAGAAGGAAGTAGATGGACAAAAATAGCTATTTTGTGTACAAAACATCGTAAACGCCTGCACTGTGTAACAGAACGTCACGCAGCAGTGCTACGAATTAAGGCCCCAAACTCATCAAACAGACCTGTGAGGCGGTCCCTGATCTTTAGCCTGTTTGAACATGTGAGAATATGTTGGACAAAGGCGGGAGAGAAAACAAGCTGCCGTCAGTGCTGCTTATCAGAGTTGAAGATGAAATGCAGAGGGGCAAGTGGAATAAGTAGGCACTGTATGTTCCACGGTAACTTAAAAATAACTGACTTTGTTGGTGCTGTTGTGTAAGGGCTTACAGCAGTAGGTGGGTGATATGGTGAGATGGCCACCTGCACTGTCTGCCACATCCACACAAAACACAGAGGAGACAAACCAACTGTGGATGAGTCAGAGAGAGAGAGAGAGAGAGAGAGAGAGAGTGTATGCAAATCTGTGCTTACTCTTCAGTTTTTCTGTTTAACTGCAGGGTGGAGGGGACTTCCCACTGGTTCTCAAACATTCAATCCCTGGAAAAGCTCCAATTCAGTTAGAGCAGGACACACATACACGCACGCATGCCTGCTTGCGTACACACACACATACACACACACAAAGGCCTTATTGTGTTTGACCCCGGATGACGAGCAGGCAGGTCAAAGTGGTGGGTCATTGAGAGGCGGTTGAAAAAGGCAAGTGCATGGTAATGAGTAGCTCTGCTAGAGATAAACGCTCTCACATGCTTTCCCTTCCGCGCGGCCAATGGTGTGTACTTATACTGTGACTTTTAAAGCTTAATGTGTCCTTTACACACACACACACGCACACATGTGCCAATGCTCATGGCAACTCAGGAGTAACCCCCCCCCCCCCCCCCCCCCATGACACGTTGGACATGACATAGAGGAGCCACGGATCGAGGCGCTCTCCTCGTCCCAGCTGCCTTTCGGCTTCTTAAGCCCCCCCCTAACTTTTCCCCCTTTTTACGACACACTGTGATGACTGTGTGCCCCCCACCACCCTCTCCTGCTGGGTCATGAAGGTCTCAGCAACAATAAACTCCCAGCGAAGTCATGTGATGCACACTCATTAAACCTACAGTTTACTCCAGGGTTCTTCTAACATATTGGGTTATTGTTTATGTTCTACCTTTAAAAACAACAACAACAACAACAAAAACATGCATATTAAGCACTTTGTCTCTCACATTTGTTTTTCCAGCAGCTGTACACCCTGAGATCATTTCAGGGACACATTCATGAGTTTTCCAAGGATGGCAAAATGGAAACACAACAAAAACGCACAAAACTATTTATTTCACTTCCTTTAATGCACAAAAAAAAGCCCTGAACCCCCCCCCCCCCCCCCCCCCCCCCCCCCCAGGTCACCATCCTCCAAAAACCCACACCGGTGTAACTCCAGCTCTACACCCTCCTGCAGCACTCTCTCATAACAACACCAACACCCCCCCTCCTTTTTTTTTAGGTGTCAGCAGAGGCGGGACTGAGCGCCAGTGTGTTTGGGGTAAATACGCGACTCCGGCAGCTCCAAAGATGACTGGGCTGCGGGGCAGGGTGGCGTGATAAAGACCGGGCAGGGATCACTGCGGTGCATCTGCCGGCAACACGGTGGAAAGCTACCTGACAGTTGCTTCTCACACATCAGATAAGATTACAGGTAGACCTGCTCCACCTGTTTAAACAAACCCATGTGCACGCATGCCGCTGTGTGTGTGTGTGTGTGTGTGTGTGTGTGTGTGTGTGTGTGTGTGTGTAGCCCGGGAAAAAGAGATAGAGATAACAGACTAATCTAGTGGCAGGTGCATGCTTGTAATTGGGACAGCTAAAGATATAGACTGATGAAGGAGCTCATTATTATTTATGTGTTTGATTTATGTAAGCACAGAGGGTGTGTGTGTGTGTGTGGTGGGGGTGAGCTGTTTGTGTGCATTTTTAAAGAGTGTGTGACTTCTTTTGAGCTTCTCCTTGTGAATTAAGCGCAACGCAGATGTTATGTCAGAGATTTGAAGACCAGATCAGACAGAAATAAATAGAAGTTAAACATCAGTTCTAGTTATCGATCAGCGACTAAAGGTCAGACGTCACCCCTGCTTTACTCATCGGACGGCTCAGGCGAACAGCGCTCACGTCAGTCAGCTGCAACAGCAAAAAAAAAAGAAAAGAAAGGAGGCCTTTGCCAACCAGCCGATGACATCACCTGCATGATTTAATGATGGCAGCTCAAAGCGGGCGATTACAGCATGGAGATATATCCTGCCATACACGGCAACACACAACCACATACATACACACACACACCATACAGCGTGGCTCCTTTTGGCTCTAGCCTGACATCTAGCGACACAAGCTGTAATGTGATATTTACATGACACTGACATGTTAACATAATGGGTCTGAGGAGGAGGTGGAGGAGGTGGTGGAGGAAGAGGAGGAATCTCTGCACTGTGGAGTGTGCTGAGCTGCTGGGTGTTTAGTGGGGACTCTTGTTTCTCACTTTAATAATTGTAAGTACGGGTTGTTGTTGGCTTCATGGTTCACCGCAGCACCCCCCCCCCCCCCCCCCACCCCTTTGCACCGCCAGGATGCACGGAGTAAATAAAAGCTGCCGTCATCTCACCTGAGTCTCTTTTTAAATCTGCCGGCTGTGATGTCATGGCGTGTTGTAAAGAGTCGCAAATAGCAGGTTTGGGGCGAGATTGTTTTTGGGTGGGTGTTTTCTCAGCATTTCCTTGCTTTACCCCTCCAACCGACAAACACTCAGACACATTACACAGGATCTATATTTAGTCACTACCCAACCACATGAAGCTAATTTGGATCTAAGTATATCCCTCACAGCCAGGAAAAGGACACACACACATATAAACATGTATATATATATATATATATATATATATATATATATATATATATATGGACACACACACACCACAAGTTTGCCTTCCTTCAGTGGAGTCTGACAGGAATGAGGTCAGACACACGGATCCTCATTGCACATTATTATTATTATTATTACCAGTTTTTTTCTTTTTTATTCAGCCAATGGCAAGAGGAGGTGGGAGTGGTCCGACTCAAAAATTGGGATGGCGACAGGCGCTGATTGGCGCTCACGTCTCGCGATAAAGCTATAAAAGGGCGAGGTTCTCGTTGTTGTGTTTACAGTAATATCAGGGAGCTCGCAGGGAAACAGGGAGACTATGAGAAAGCGCAGCAGCTCCATTCAGCCACATGGTCTCTCAGCCGCACGGAAGAGCTGCGCTGCTCACAGCCAGGTTCACGTAAGGGACTCGCACTGCTGCGGCCCACAGCGGCGCGCTTTCAGCCTTGCTCTGCGAGTGTTCAGCCGCACAGGCAGTTGAAAATTAGTTTCCGGATTATTAGTTTTAAAAAAAAAACTGTCGCTGAGAAGCGCAGAAGAAGAAAAGTTAAGAAGCCCGAGCGTCTCCAAAGCGTGCTGAACTGAAAAGAGAGAGACAGACTTGGATGGACTTTTTTTGTTTAGAGACCTGCTCACAGCAGTGCTCCGACTCCAACAAGAAGTGAGGAATACGTTTTTGAAAAACTTTGTGAAAGCACTGAGTGGTGTTTTCAGACACTTTGGAGAGAGATGGTGCAGCACATGAGCCAGACAGAGAGCGCCCACGCTCATTCCCCCGGCGGGGACTCCACGGACACGGGAGAGATGGACCTGGAGATGGATGCGTCTCCTACCCCGGGGTCCCCCTCCTCCCGGGAGCGGAGCGACTTGGCGTGGTGCAAAACTCCGACAGGACACATCAAGAGACCCATGAACGCGTTCATGGTGTGGTCCCAGATCGAGAGGAGGAAGATCATGGAGCAGTCGCCGGACATGCACAACGCGGAGATCTCCAAGCGGCTCGGGAAGCGCTGGAAGCTGCTGAAAGACACGGACAAGATCCCGTTCATCCGTGAGGCGGAGCGGCTCAGGCTCAAACACATGGCCGACTATCCAGACTACAAGTACCGGCCCAGGAAGAAAGTGAAGTCGGGGAGCGGGGCGAGTAAGCAGGCGGACCGCGGGGAGAAGAGCGGGGAGCGCGGCGCCAAGTCCGGCGTCAAGAGAAGCCCCGCGTCCAAAGGAGTGAGCAGGACGCACAAGCAGGGGGGCGTGAGGAGCGCGGCGGCGCAGGACTACGCCTCTCCCGGTGACCACCAGTCGCTCTTCAAATCCAGGTCGGTGTCCGGGGCCAGGCAGATCCCGGAGAAGCGCAGCGGAGAGGCTCGGCGCGCGCACATGTTCGGAGGGGCTGGCAGCCTGGAGAGCGGGCCTCCTTCCGTGGGAGTCCCGGCCAGTCCCGCCTTGAGCAGCTCGGCGGAGTCCAGCGACCCGCTCAGCCTGTACGAGGAGCAGAGCCCGGCGGCCAGCGAGACCTCGCACACCGCGCGCCTCAGGTACACCCGCCCTTCTTCTCCAACACCGTCGGCCTCTCACTCCTCCTCCTCCGTCTCGTCCTCGTCATCGGATGAAGAGTTCGAAGACGAGCGGCTCGACCTGAACCCGAGCCCCGGCTTTGAGAGCATGTCTCTGGGCGGCATGGGCTTCTCCGACGCGGAGCTGGACCGGGACTTGGACTGGAGCTTCGGGGAGTGCGGGGCGGGCTCTCACTTCGACTTCTCCGACTACTGCACTCCAGAGGTCAGCGAGATGATCTCAGGAGACTGGCTGGAGTCCACCATCTCCAATCTGGTGTTCACCTACTGAAAGGTGGGAGAGAACCGCGACGCCCGCCCCACCACCACCACCCGCCCAGCAACGTTTTGAACTGTTCAAACCCACCCCACCCGACACCTCAGACAGGCGTGTGCGTCCACACCAGAAGATTTCCGCTGTTCTTTCACTAAATGAGGGAGAGTGAAAACGGGAAAGAAAAAGGTAGGCCTGTGTACGCGTTGAAGCCCAGGCACGCGCTGCTCACAGACTTGTTGGAACTGCGCTCGGTGCGCTTGACGGGAACGCGCAGACCTGTGGGGAGGAGGGGGAAGGTGGGGTGCTTAGTTTGCATTTGGACTCGGAGGAGGAGTGAATGTAAGCAGAGAGCAGTGATACAGACTCGAGCTCGACTGTTCAACCCAATCCGCACAGGATGAAGACTGAGACTGAACATTTGAACATTGATGTTATTTTTGAGGTCGGGACACTTACTGGAGAGCTCGTCGTGTTGGGGTTTTTTGTTTGTTTGTTTAAAGATAGCCAATTCACATTGACCATCGAGTTGCTCTTCAGGTGTAGTTTTTTTTTCCGAACTAGAAATGTTTTTAATATCAGCAAGCATGCCCTCCACGTTGAGGAGGATTTTGTTGTTGTTTTAAATGCGTAAAAAGGAAGAAAAAAAGTTCATTGCTGCGTAATTACGCAATTTGTGTGACCATAGGACTCAATTCACGATCACCAGCTTCTCTTTCAACGGCAGGACTTTAAACATAGACTGACTCCAAACTTCAGAAGCCCCTTTTCTGAACACTTTTTAAAACACTCAGTGCACAATTCAGGACCAATGCTTTTTCCTCTCCCCCCTGACGCGCATTCTTTCTGCCTAGTGCTTCAACTTTGTAGTTTCTCTGTGTCAGATGACGGTTTTTTTTTATATCGATGTATTTATACCGGCCAAACTTTTTTATACATAGAAGTATTGTTCTCGTACAGGTCTCGTTTGTGTTTGTGCACATAACACCTGTCTGTATCCAGCGCGGAAGGGCTAGAAGTGTATCTTATTTAAAACAAAACAACAAAAAAATGTCCGACTTCTCTCACTTTTATGGAGATTTGAGTGTGTCATGATTTTCTACTTGTATTTTTGTACAAAATCTATAGAGAAAAAAAGGAGGGGGGGGGGGACGTTTTTTTTCTTCTTCCGGCGAGTGGGTAGCCTACAACATTGTTGTTTGGATCTACATTGGTGTTTTAGTCGTGCAGAGAGAGGGAGGGGTGGGGGGTTTGTTTGGCACAATCTGACCTCACAGTGTTTACAGTATTTACCCACATGCTTCTTAATGGCACAGTGACTCCAGCTTCACCAGCGAAGTAAACAAAGCGCCACTGAGGCTCCCAGCCTGAGTGGTGACTGTGTTTCCAGTACAACACAGACCTAAAAGAAAGTTTAGGCACGAAAGATCCCAGAGAGTCACTGTTTGGATAGAGCTAATACCTCTGTGTGCTTTTTTTTTTTTTTTTTTTTTTTTTTAAATTATGGAGATAAGTTTTATTTGAACCACTGGATGGAATTTCACACTCATTCCACTTTTTGCCTAGACTTTTTTGGAGAGAGGGGAGATGTATGAAGTGCTTCATCTGTTATTGCGCAAATTGCATTGAAAAAAAAAATAGTATTTAACCTTTCTGTACCTGTTGGCTAAGTATAGCAGGCTAATTGTTTTCCTATATTATGGCATGGCAAATAGCATTTGTATTTCAGATTCAGGTATATGTAGCTATAGCTGTTGTGTTTAAGATTTTTAAAGAATAATAACGAGATATTTATGTAAACTGACTGTACTATAAGCAAAGATTGTGTGGTTTTTTTATGTATGATGATGATGATGATTGACAGGCACTAGGACAGCCATCTTTGGACATGTTGAAGATGATTGTGGTCCAGGAGTTTCTTTCCTTTCTTTTTTTTTTTTTCTTTTCTTAATTTTTTTTTAAAGATTTTTTTTTCTTGCGTCCTTTTTTTTTCTTTCATTTGTGCAATATGCTGTGTATGATCATGTTTTGTCCAATCATGCCAATATCATTTGATGTTTTATGCTCAAAAACCAGCCAATGTTTGGGTCAATCACTGCCTCTCAGACCTCTGTACAGATTGTCGTTTTTTATTTTTTTTCTTTTCTTCCAAGAAGGAAATAAAATCAGCTGGAACTGAAAATGTTTCTCGTCTGTGTATATACAAGTTTACTAGCTTTTACATAGTTCGTACCTTCCTAGAGGACAAACATAAGCACCGCCGTGTGGTTAGCTGACAGCAGCCTCTCCAAAATCTCCAATCTGATGTTTACATCCTGTCTGAGCGTGAGCGTGCGTGAACATGTGTGCAGCTCACGGGGGTGTTTGCCGTAGGTAAGTGTGCAGCTGCAGACAGTGAATCAATAGGCACCCAGTGAATCGATAGGAGTGGTCTCCTCCTCTCTCGCTTACTCCATCTTATTCTGCACGTGCAAAAAACGTGGCTGCCATGGAAACACTGTATCCAAGAGAGAGGTTGCAATCCACTGGGGAGCAGTACGGCACTCGCCCGTGTGTGTGTGTGTGTGTGTGTGTGTGTGTGTGTGAGATAAGGGGACACAGACTGATCCATCAGGGTGGGGTGGTGGGAGGGGGATAAAGGGGGGTGGCAGACATTTCTGCAAGGCATGACTGGAATAAAGGAGGCATGTGTCTGTGTGTGTGTGCCAAAGGGAGGGAGGGAAGGAGAGGGTAGAGAAGGGGGGGTGTTTGTCTGTCCTGGTGGATTGTGCAGGAGACTGCTCCCAAATCCAATTAATTCCTTCTGGATGCATTCATTTGTCTCCTACATCTGATGAGAGAGAGAGAGAGAGAGAGCCACACATGGAGAGAGAGAGAGAGCAAGAGAGACCCCTAAGGTTCAGCATTTAGTGTGTATCAATTTACGCCCTTTTCCACAAGAGACATTGGTAATTATTTCCATCTCCCCTCCTCTGTCAGGGGAGCATGGTTGTCTCCGGCTTTCCTCTGACATCTCAGCCTGGGTACTGAGAGGGAGATAAGGCATGGCCATTACAGGCAGCGCACCATCCCAAAGATGAGACACCGGCTCCCGGGATGTCTGCAATAAGCTTGACATTACTGTGGAAATGGTGTGTGAGGTGTTGTCTGAGGTGTTCACTCTGTTTCAGAAAGAGGAAAAAAAGTTCAGTCTGGTCCTCAGAGTGTGGGGATGAAAAAATGAAAAAGACACATACAGAGGGTCAGTGCGGACTCCATCCTTATGGCTGATTACCATAGTTTGTTTGTCTCCTCTGTTAACCTGAGTGTGTCAGACACCATCAAGATCAAGTGACCGTGACTGCTTCAAATACAGGCCAACAATAAAATACCAGCGATCTGAACAAAGGTACACATTTTTAACCCTTTATTAATGAGTTCTTATTTTTTTATTTTATAAAATCATCACATGATTGAAGCATGATATGAAATGAAATTCTTTCATGTTTTTGCCTCTGTGCTCAATCTCAACATTTCTTACACATGTGACAGGAAAGAATCCGGGGAGCCAAATGTCACTACGTGAGAACAACTACCTGAATTTTTTCATTTTCTCCTGCTTTATACTGTGATTGAGAAACTGCTGGGTGTATGAAAAGCTGAGCGTGAATGTGAGTGTGTGAATGTGTTTTGTAATTAAATCCCTCTGAGCGGGCGATGAGATTGGAAGTGCAGCCCAGTTCAAGGCTAAATATTTTACTCTTCTGCAATTCTTTGACAAATAGCTGCAAAGTTTCAGATTCAGCTCTTACACACACACACACACACACACACACACACACACACACACACACAGTAGAACATATAAGCTTAGAAAATACATGACTAAATCCATCACTCTCAATGTTTTCTGCTTTTAAAAGTAGACAATATTGGTGTCTAGTTGGGGCCTTCTTGCCATGTTTCCTTTGAAGTGTACCAGCAAAGAGAAGTTTATCCACTAAACTTTCTTACCTGATTAATTATGTCTCAGTCCCTCTCATTTCT
Organism: Pelmatolapia mariae; assembly: GCF_036321145.2. Classification (NCBI taxonomy): domain Eukaryota; kingdom Metazoa; phylum Chordata; class Actinopteri; order Cichliformes; family Cichlidae; genus Pelmatolapia; species Pelmatolapia mariae. The sequence goes on along the minus strand of NC_086245.2, from coordinate 26,926,841 downwards.
CTTGTGACACTTTTGTAAATCCTTACCCAGCTTGATCTAAAAGTGTATAAAGCATAGACTGTATTTAAAAGATGGCATAACTACCATAGCGTTAGTTAAAGTCATTCTTTAACCCCCTGTTGTGAGCATCCTCACTGTCCCCATCTTTGTTTTCTGAAACCGGGCAGCGACACTCATGGGACAGATGTGGCTGTGAAACCAAGTGACACTGCCCACTTATTCAGTAACAAAATTTAAACTCACAAAGAGCAAGTCCCACAGCCTGACCTGCTTTGTCCTCCTTATGGAAAGTAAGAAAGTGAACATCACTTGAGATAATAAATCCACCAGAGAAATGTTTACTCTAGTGATAACTCAAGAGAGCTGAGGAGTGTCTTCCATGTAGACATCTACAGCTAATTTTTTTCTTGGCCCCCTGCTGGCTGTTAGAAAGAATGCAAGTTTATAAGGTACTCCAAAGCAAATAAATCAAAAGCTTGTTTCAGACAGTGAATAAACTGATTTTATTTCATTGTCTTTTGTGTCCAGCTGCACAAAGTGTTAGTGCAAGATAACAACAAAGGAATCATTTGCACAATTCATGCAAACTGTCTCAAACAGAGTGCAGGAAGAAAATTATACTGCTGCAAGATTCCAGTATTATTAAGACTTTATTTTTGTGTGACTTGGTTTTTAATTGGAATGGATTTTTTTAAGACTGACATATTGATATATTAACAGATTTATAATAATGTGTATCGTGTTTTATCTGTGTCATTTTTATGTTTGACTTTTAACATTTTTATAGTGTTATATTAAGCGATTTACAAGCCTCGAATAACTGTGTCATACTACAGACTGTCCCTGGGCTACAGTGTGTATTTCCTCTATGACAGAGCAAGAATAACCTGGAGCATTACTACAAAAGTATTACATCAAAGTGTCCAGGATTATTGCGGTGATGCCACATAAGATAAATAAAGCATAAAGTGAGAGGAGATCACTGCTAACTGCTGAGCTCATACACCGTGTTTCCCTATGGGAATATTATATCATATATAATATCACACAGAAAGCACTGCAGATAAAAATACCATTTAATTCATACAAACGCGCCTTTGAACACCACAGATGTGTTCAGGGTCCCTGCAGACTTACTGCAGGAGTATTGGAGTGATTTTTCGCATGCTGCCGGTGAAGTTGAAGGCGGGACACAAAGTCATGAGGCATGCATAGACAAAGAAGTACACAAACACCGCCGTTATGGCAGGCAGCCCAACTTTGTTTCATTGATTTCAGACCTTTGCGCTCCTGTCGCCTTTGCGGATTTGTAGGGTCGAAGAAAACACAGACAGTCGGACATTCATTTATCCGAAGTGTGGAGATTAAAAACGAAAACTAAAAGTTTGAGAGTGAGACTCAACTTTTATCTGGAGTCATGTGTCAACGTTATGAGTGGAGACTAAAGAAAAGGGAGTCAGAGCCGGGATGTTACTGCGTAAAAGTTCGCAAAATGTGGGACCACCAACTGATGGAAGGAGGCAGGTAGGCTGGGAAAACTTATTTTGTTATGAATAACCTGCTGGAGCAGTTTGACAGCGATACTTTGATGTGGTCTTTATCTTTATATTTTTATTTTATTCTATAAACGTGGCTCTGACACCTCAAAGATTTGCTCTGGCTTCGGAGTCAGTAAAGAAAAAAAGTGTTGTCTCAGCGGGGAGATGTGCGCACTTTTGTTGTCGTGTATAAAAAAAGTGCTGTGAAGGTAGTTTCCGAGGGTTGTGTGATACCGACTCTCGACTTTAAAGTCAGCTTCTGTCAGGCAACGCTTCAGCAACTGCAGCCAGTGACAAATGAGCGCAAATGAAGCTCCAGGTTTTTTTTATCCAGTAGACTCTTCTGACTAATAAGGGTTCTTTGGGGTGTCTGCTGACATCCCAGTTTCAGCACAGGGAGGGCTGGACAGCGGCTGCGTGGAGTGATGTGTGTGTGCGCGCGCGCGACTATGTTTTTAACGAGTTGTGTTTGAAATGATTATGTGTTTGCCTAACCCACAGTGGTCTGATGGGTGGGGACCTGAGTGGACAGATGCACAATGAACATTACAGTACAATCCAGTAAAGTGGGCAGTTAGTGCAGGCTTAATGACGTCTGGCAACAGGGGGTGGGGGGTGGGCTCGGGACATCTTTGCCTCCGGGGTTGCTGGCTGGATAAACTGCGTTGTGCTTCTATTAAACATCCATCGGCAGATAAACTGCGGACTGACACAAATTGACAGATCATAGCTGTAAACACATGACTGTGGCTCTATAATGGTGGGCTGTTCCTCATAATAATAATAATAATAAACTCAGACACTGAGGCTTCTATATGTATACATCCTCACATATATCAGCATTTCTGTCAATAACACAGCAAGTTCAAATAAATCCTGGTGTGGACGGTGGTGTTGATGGAAGGCGAAATGAAGATTAAGTTTCACTTTTTAAGAAATCTACACCTTTCTCAAAGGCAGTATAACTTTCCAGGGCCCTCGCATTTAAAGCAATATCTTTGTTCAGTTCACTTCAGTTCAGTTATATTTATATAGCACCAAATCAGGCAACAGCCTCCTGTTGTTGTGCTTTCTTTTGTAAGGTAAAGACCCTAAAATAATAGAAAAACCCAAACAATGAGACAACCCCCTGTGAGCAAGGACTTGGCGACAGTGGGAAGAAAAAACTCCCTTTTAACAGGAAGAAACCTCCAGCAGAACCAGGCTCAGGGAGGGGCGGCCAGCTGACACTACCGATGGGGGTGAGGGGAGGAAGACAGGACAAAAAAAGCACAAATGAATAACTAATGACTGAATGCAGAGTGGTGTTTAAACACATAGTGAGTGAAGAAAAAAAACACTCAGTGCATCATTGCAGTGTAACTAAAGGAAGAGTCAGGGTCACCTGATTCAACCCTAACTATTAAGCTTTATCAAAAAGGAAAGTTTTAAGCCTAATTTAAAAAGTAGCGATAGTTCCAAACTGGGATCTGGTTCCACTTAAGAGGGGCCCGATTTTTACCCCTTTTTGTAAAAGTGGAAATATCCACAGATATTAATTGTCTTTTCTTTCATTGTTTTAACACATATTCCCAAATAGATCTTTATTCTTTGATGTGCAAAGACATGGTAGAAAATTAACTGCCAAACATTTTTTGATGCTGATCATCTTTTCCTTCTTTTTAAAAAAAGGCAAGAAATTTTCAAAAGTTACATTGTGATGCTTTCTTTTTATTACTCATAATGCTGTTGTGAGTAATTTGGAGTTTCTACTGTAAAATTAAGAAAAAAGAATGGTGATTTTGAATACACCAATAGATTTATAAAGAGTATACAAAATGTCAGTCCTTTCCTGGTTCTGAAAAGCGAAGCCAATGCGGATGTGCTTTCCGCCTACTTTTAATGGCCACCAGGCTGTGAAAAGACCTCCAGTCCTTTAGAGGTCTATGGGAAAATGGCCTTTGGTTCTGACCTCTCTAATTACGTTTCTAATGGGTTTATGGGCTCAGTCACTTGTTTTGCTTCACACTGAATAAAACATTGAGTTCATTTAAAAAAAATTGATCTAAATGTCAGAATAGTGGATTTTCCAGTGTGTGCTGCTCGTCACATTCAGCTTCAAAACACAAATATGGCGACAAAAAGTTTAACGTCAATGCTTCAAAACAGGATTTGAAGCGTTGATGGGTGACGTCAAGGTAGCTTCATCCATCTTTTAAACTATCTGTGGGGAGATGCTATCATAAAAAAACAATACAATACGCCGCTTTGCTGCTTTCCAACATGCCTTCTTGGGATGAACCATTGTCCGTTATTTAATTGCTTTACAAACAAATTTGCCTCTTCTGCTCTCCAGAAACCATTCAAATCACCCTCTCTAGAGTGTTATCACCTTCCTTTGCTGACTCCATGGCTCCTTGATCATTTTCACACAAACCCTCAGAGCATCTGGTCTGAATTACTGCTCGAGTACAAAGATAAGTTAATGAGAGTTTATCTAGATGAAGAAAAGAAGTTGTAAATACAGACAGTGGCAGAGCAGCAGGTCTTCATAATGAGTGCTTATGTCATACAAGAGACAGTTTTACTCCTACATCCAGAACGGGTATTTAGACATCATGGCACACTGTACAGCACAGAGAGGACTCATTGTTAAGCCATGTGCTGAAGCAGTTTAGCATGACAGAGGATTCTGAGTCATAGTGGTAGGTGTTGTACTGTAGTACACTTGAAAAGATAGGGATGAGTTCTGAGAACACAGAGGCTTGGATCATAATTTCTAAAGGCTTACGTGGCAGAGTGTACAGTCTGGTTTGTGCAGAACAGAACACCGTGCAAACAGTGTTGTGTAAGAGAACACTGACAATGCAGCTAAAATTGGCCGAACCATGTCTGCGTGCACCTCCTCATACATCTCACTTGTAATTTGGTTTATAAGGTCCTGAGATACAAAACTGCACCTCGAGACGGGCGACCTACTTGCAGCTTGAATTTAGACGCTCAAATTGGAATGTGTCATTGTTACTGCGCCACAACCCAAATTACATCATCTCCTTGGACAGTTGTCATAATTTCAGCGCTCAGCTTGTCTGAACCTGTGCCAGCACGGAGGACAACAAAGGAATAATGAAATAAGAGGGAGATGGGGTGAATTGTTAAGTAGATTCCGATTCACTTTAATTGAAAGAATATTTTTACATTTCAAACTTTATTTGCACAACAAGGACAAACACACAACTTGATTTAGTTCTAAACACAGAGGCTAGTGCGCTCAACACCCGAGAGCAGTACAACGAGTTTGGCAGTGAGCCAAATGAAATGTCACCGGCAGCGTTCACCGGTTTGAATCCAGTGAGGAATTATTTCCTTATCGCGGGGGTTCCATGAACCTGCAATGCTTGTTAAGCTGTTCACGTACAGGAGAAAAGAAGCAGCAGGTGACTCATTGCGAACATATAGACTTCACGCCTTTTGCCGACCAACAGTGCACCGCTTTCCTAAGAAAAAGCGAAATGAAAAATGTTTGTTTCATGAATGAAAAAAAGATATCAAGCAAAGATAGCAAAGATATCGCACCGCTAGCAGCACTACTGTGGTAGGTGGATGACATGTCAAGAACCTTTGTGTGATAACTGAATTTGATAATTGCAGACATATGTTGTTTCCAGGATTTGCATCTTTATATATAAATATATATTTCTTCTGGGAACATTAGCATTAGCAAGGAATTATCCTAAAATTCCTTGCTAATGCTGCTAATGCTAATGGTGATGGTGGCATCACTACACCATCCCATGCGGCCTGTTTTTACAGACATGCCAGCCCAAGTCCAAAAACTTACATTTAAATGTAATTAATTAATTATATTCTCACTACTTTCTGAGTCTGAGAAATGTTGCTAGCTTCATAACTACATGCTATCATTTACTTCTGAAAAATTAAAAAGTATGCATTGATGAAAAGGTTTGGGAAAACCAGTAACAATGCCAATCCACACCAAAAGCTTGGGTACTTTCCCCCAAAGTAATACTATGTAATATCCTCAGTTTTATTGAGATAGAGATGCTAGCTAACAATAGCGTTTGCAAACATCAAGCTAACCTTAACCTTGATAGCACACAAGAAGAAGTGGTATATTTTTAACATTACCTTCAAAGAAGGCAAGTTTAAAGCTACTAAACCTAAAGGGAAAAAACGTAAATAGTACTTAAATCAAATAAGTCACTTAGTGCTTTGTGAATCACTCTACTCACTGCTGACAATTCTTTAGACCGTTGGGAATCTCACCATCAATCTGTAAACTTGAAATTCACAGAATACGTTGTATATGTGATTTAATGCTCATACTGCTGCAATCTCCCAGAATGCATTGCTTTCTACAGAACTTTACCATATCTTTAAAAGCAGTCTGCTTACTGTAAAATCATAAAGTCATTTTTGCAGCAATGCATTAAAGTGTTATTCTTTACTTAGTGTCCTCATGTTCACAGTTGTTTCTGTCATGGTCCTGACCCAGTGTTTTTCAGTTTTGTGATGGTTTGAGTTTTTAGTGAGATCATGGTTTGTTGTTTTGGATTTTGATATGTGGTTTTTGTTCTAACTCTGCATCTAGTTATTTCAGTATAATATTATTTCCTTGTGCTTCTTTTGTTTCCAGTTTATGTTCCTCATTAGGTTATGAAACCTTTAGTTATCATCTTTTGTGGTTCCTTTCTGTCTCCCCTGTCAGTCATGTTTGTTTATTGCCTGTCACTGTGTCACATGTCTTAGTCCTGCTCTCAGTGTTTGTTACTTCCTGTTTTATTTTCAGAGTTCCTTGTCTTATGTGTTTTGTGTTTAATTTTGTGTCAAACAGAATTTGACTAATTTTTCATTAGTCAAATTCTGTTCAGCTGTGTTTCCTGATGTTTCCAATGTCCGTAATTACCCATTTGTATATGTTGTCTGAGTCTCCCTTTGTTCTTTGTCATGTCCTCTCGCTGGTGCTGTCTTCCCGTGTCTGTATTCCTTGCCTTTTTTTTTTCTTATGTTCTAAGTAACAGCAATAAAACTGCCTCATTCAGTTAATCCCTTTGTCTCAGTGCCCTGCAACTGGGTCCTACGCTGCCTGCCACACAGTCGTACTTGCCAATTACACCAGTATGGAAAAAATTCAACTTAAGACTGGCAGTCAAAACACGAAAGGGTGATGTGACCTATTGTGATGTGTGGACTGTGAGATTTTTAAAGTCTTCTCAGATTTATGAGAATACAAGTCACCAGATTTGGAAACATGTAAACAGTGAAAAAAAAGTGAGGGGAAAATGCACAGAAAAAGTTGGAGAATATAATTCAATGCAAGTGTACAAAGTGCTTCACAGATAACTGAACATAAAATAAGAAGAAAATGGATAAGGAACAGCTGAGATACTGTGCAGGACTCTCAAGATCACCCTGAGGCTGAGTGGGGAATTTATATATATGTATAGATAGATAGATATATGACAACTTAACTTAAAAAGACAAAGTGGTAAAACATTTTCTTATGGCCTAAAGGTACATCAGCAAAATTAAGAGGAACTAAAAAATCAATAAAATAAAGTAACGCTTGATAACATCATGCAACAGAATAAAATGTACAATAATCAATAAGCTCTAGTAAGTGAATGAAATAATGCAACTCTGAAATAATGATATGAGATTAAAAAAAAAAAGTAATGTCGATAAAGCCCACTCAATCAAAAGCCGGGCTGAAGAGGCAGGTTTTTAGTTTATGTTTAAATGACGAGGACTTTTGCATCGCTGTGTCTTTTCAGCTCCCTTGTCGGTTCATTTTAAAGTTCTTGAGTGCGTTATGAGTAATACCTTGAAAGAGATAAACTCTGAGAGGCATCAATTAGGCAGAAGGCAGGAAGGTGTGAGAGCAGACTACAAATAAATAGGATATGCTAAACAGCTCCAGTAGTAGGATTAGAGCTCCGCGGGGGCCTGAGGTGTTTGGAAGGGTGTCAATACCAGATGGAGGCAGGCAGACTAACCACAACACCTGAGCAGTTTATTCAGGTTTGTTTTGTTCTTGGTGGATCAGGGCTGTCTCTAAGATGAAAGTTATTTTTTTCATGAAACACCACAACAGGAGACGAGATGACAATCTCTCTTGTCCTTTTCTACAGTAGGCAGCCTACTGAGCAGCAGTACAGTGAGGCTTAGAGCAGAGGCAGACAGGAATGGGGAATGTGAAGATGCTTTTGATTGCTAAACCTAAGAATCAGGTATGAAGCTCTGGGCTACCTGCAGGGTTTTCAGGAAGAAAATCCTCTAGTGGGCTTTAGGAGACGTTCTCTTGCTATTTGACGGATGATGGTGGACTTTGAAAAACATGACAGATCCCTGTTTAGCTGTTCCTCTGCATTCAGTTCCTTTCACTAAGTCAGTCCTCAATGTTTCCTGCAGGTTTAAAGTTATTCTGCAGTCATGGTGAGGACAGGCCGTGCCCTTTTCTCCAAATGCCACACAATCTCTGAAAACATACCTTATCTTTCGTACTTGAATCATAATAATCAGACAGTAGCATTCAGATACTTAGCATTGCCCTGTGATGCCTTAGGAGCACCACTTGAAGTTAAGTGTCGCACGGGCCAGTAATTGTTCAGTGGTTGTGTCGTCCACTGAATTACGCAGCTTGACGGGAGCGTTGCAGGAGGCACAGTGTGCCGCTTAGGCAGCAGCAGAGGAGGAGAAAGAGCAAGACATTTGTGAGATGCATCTAAGTGCAAGAGCAAGAGAGCAGGGGAGCAGAAGCTCAGCTGTGCAAACTGCTGTCTTTGTACTGGGGACCTTACTGCCCACCTGCACATGGACTGGACTAGATCAGGTACAGTAAGCCGATTCTTACGGGTTTTGACATGATTATAATGTGTAGCAGGGAGGGTAAAAAAAAGATTTTTGGACATGAGCCCACTAGAGCTATATGAATTCCTTTTATTTATGATCTTGAATTAAAATTCAGGGTAGCGGGTGCGCTGTAAATCTCACCCTGGCAGGAGTTTGAGAAGTTTTCATGCTTTAGCCAAGGGTGAAAAGCTGCAAAAGGTCATTTTTGTTAAATATTTGCCGGGTCAGGGAGCAAAGATGTAATTTTTTCTTCTTTTTTTCTTTCTTTTTTTTTTTACACTGTATTAAAACACTGATCTGTGGTGACTTTTCAGAGGAATGAGCTCTTTTGATTTTCTGCCGCTGCCTTAATAGCAGTGTAAAGTTCAAATATAGACTTTTGAAGCCCTTTCCCAAATGAGGCCCCTGTGGCTATGGCCGTGTTTCAGACTGAATACTGAAACGAGTCTATTCAGTAGCACAAAAACAAAAAAACAAAAAACGTAACCCTACTCATTATGGTGAGTCACTCAGTTAGTTTAATCTATATTTTCCTTCTCTTCTTTTGCCTTATTTTGTTTTCTCCAAATTGGCTCATTAAGGACACTTTTAAATCCCCCGCACTGACCTCTGCGCATCAGCGCGTCGCCTGTGCAGAGTTTGCGAGCCTCCACACACCTTAATAACCATGAAAAAAACCTCAGTCAAGATTGATCTTATGCTGGGAAACATTAAAAAAAGGAAGATGGAGGATTTCACTTGACTTTTTAATGCCTCCTGTAAATGCATTTATGTGAATGTACTTTTTACATTTTTTTCCTCTGCAGCTTCCATGTCTCTAATCCAGCAGAAGGCATGGTTTGTCAAATCACGTTTAAATGAATGCATTTATTTAGAACTGGCAAGTGAATTAGCAGATGTGTACAGGAGAGTGAAATTGTGTTATAATCTTTCCATTTTTCTCATTTGTCGTGCCCATGCCTGTCAGCAGCAGTTAGGTGCAGAGTAATGATTTCTAATTGTATGCTTCTCCCTGTCGCCAGATTCAGACCGTGGCAAGCTTGACGGTTAGCTCTGTCAAGAAATGTGTGATTGCTGTCCCCACTCCTTTGCTACTTTTGGCCCCGGCGTGCTCACCGTCTATCTCAGGTGAAAAAAAGAAAGAAAGGAATCTGTGTGGATTGAACTGAACAAAGCCTTAATATTTTAGCAGATAATAAAAGGGCAGAGACTCTTTTTGTGGGCCCGTATGTGCAAATGTGTGAATGCGTGTGCTTTACTGCACGTCTGGAGGAACTGCGAGGTATGTTGTTGTGACATGCCTTGTCTTCCATTCTTTAGAAAAACAAAGACAGTCGCTGCTGGATCCAGACAGCATAACTAATTAGCCACAAACACACATGCGAGCGCTCACACACACACACATGCAGAGAAGCGCATATACACAGCCCAGATACACGCGGGAGTCGGCGAGTAGGATATGATGTCACCTCCATAACCATAATTACCCATCATAAATCATGTGGTGTGACACCCTGTCACGCGGTGAATGGGTGTCCTATGTGCCAGCCAGGGATGGCTGCACTTTACTGCCGGGTGCCATCGTGCCGCCACACCACGGGCTCGCTCGTTTTTCTTCGCTCTTCCTAACCTCCTGAATTATACAAAGTCTTCTTTTGTGGTTTCTTTGCTATCATTTAGTAACAGTCAGCATGGGTCGGACACACTGTGCGGTTTCCGCTGTGTACAATGAGCAGCCTGGAGTAAAAAAAAAGAAAAGCAAAGGGTCTTGTGGTTTTAAATCATTAAATTTTCACCATCTTTAAATGTATTTTCATAATAAAATGGAGTTAATTCATAGTAACGGCTGTGATTTAACCCCCGAAACCATTCACCACATTTACCACACACTATAGTGATTCATTTTTACATTCAGCAATTACTACAGAATTCCAGTACCATTTATTTTACATTTCAGGGGCAGGCTTGTGTGCTGCCTTATGGGGAGGTTGATTAAGAGCTGATGTCAGTTATGTATTAAAAGGAGCAACTGACTGCTGTGGAGGCATTAGCTGAACACAGGGGCAGGCTGGCCTCTACCACAAAGAGGAGAAACGTGACTCCTGGTAACTTAGTGTTTTATTTAAATGTTGAGTCTCTGATACTCTTCTACACAGCCAGCTGGCAAATCTCATAAGGTTTGCCATTTAACCTGCCTCTATCTGTATTAATGAAAGCTCCTTTGCACCTCCACTTCCAATTCATAGTTGTGGTTACTGGTCTCTGGCCATTGGCTGCTTTTTTGGAGGGGGTGTGTGTTACTCATTATCATTCCAGTCGTTTTATCCAACCATTTTCAGGGAAAAATAATAAGCCCATTAACACTGACATATGAATCATCGAGCATAAAAATGCTACCTGCCTAAAGAGAAGAACCAGTGTTAGGAAATAGCATCTTCAATAACTCTGGTATGAGAAATCTTTCACAGAACATATAGTTTGTTCCCATTTTTTTAAGTTGTATCTACAAGAACTGCAAAAGATAACTAACATAACATAGTGTTTTTAGCACCAACAAGGTGATTCCCATTTGGACAAAAGAAGAAGAACTAAAAAACACCATCTACAGTAGAATCTGAACATCATGTCTTTAAAAATAGCAAAGACCCGACACAGGACACAGAGATGCATCTGGCCCTTCACTGGAACTTCAGCAGAAATCATCTCAGTGGAAGGCTGGCTGTCAAGAAGCCATTCTTAGACTACACTTGTACACTTGCTACATGATGGAGCAAATATGATACAAATTAAATGGAAATTATGACTTTGTCTTGAATCCTATTATTCTATTTTAAATGTAGTTATTCAAATCAGGGAAGGAAACTTTGAATTTGTGTTTAATTGGTAATCTGGGTAACAGGGCTGCATTGGTTAGAGTGACACTCAATATATGAAAAGACTGGAAAAATACAAAATATATCACAGAGGACTGACTCTTACGCTACCCACCGTGTTAGCACATGACTGGATTGTCACTTCACTGTCTTGCTTTTAGAGCTGAAACTGATTTCAGTAACAGGGTTATGGGACACAACTTGAAGTGTATGGTTACTGTTCTTTAAAATATGCTAATGTTATATAAATTGATTTAACACTTATAAGAGGCAGGTATCAACAAAAAACAAAAAAGTGGATTTAAAACTTATTTTAACTGTTTTATGTGAGATGAAACTTTGTTATCAACAAGTTGGAAAAGGTAAAAATGCCATTTTGGGGGGTTCTCAAGAGCTACTTTTGCAATGTAAATATTTTGATTTACTTTTTCAATAAGTATGCTGACATTTTGTCTCAGCACAGGTATAATTTACACAAAAAGCACATGGTTCAGTGTTTTGTGGATGGATTATTTGCAAATTCATGGGTTGGACAGAAAATATCCTCCAATTCAACAATGACCCCAGTGTGCAGCTGGTGGGAATGATGCAATGATGCAATGTAACTATAGCTCCTAAGGCTAATGTCAGTTATAAACTGTGATAAAATGTAAGTGTGCACATGTTTTTAAAAGTAAAAATAAAAATCAGTCCATGAATGCACACATTGATTTTTAACATCACTTTTATATACAGTGGACCCTCGTTTATCGCAGGAGTTACGTTCTAAAAATAACCCACGATAGGTGAAATCCACAAAGTAGCCAACTTTATTATTTTTTTTACAATTATTATGTTTTAAGGCTGTAAAACCCCTCACTGCACACTTTATACACTTTTCTCAGACAGGCATGAACATTTTCACACTTTTCTCTCTTGTTTAAACACTCTTAAAGTTGAAACCTTCATAGAAAAATAAGTCCAGTATTATAGAATGAAACCAAAGATCAAACCCTGTTTTCAGGTCCAGAACATGGGAATAGAGCAGCTAGAGAATTCAACATTAATCAATCAATGGTTTGTTTCGCTTAATGTGCCTTATAATCCGGTGTGCTTTATGGTCTGAAAAATAACTTCTACCTTCCTTTAGCATGTCCAGAAGTCCAACTTTTTGTGCGATGGTTAGCATCTTCCTCTGCCTTTTGGGTGCTACTGCAGGTGCCTTTGACGGTGCAAAACGTTTCGTCGACATTGTTGTGTTTGTTGGGGAGAAAACTTACAAACATACAGTACAGCACTTCAGAGTCACACTGCTAGCAATCGAAGATTTATGTAAATTTGACAAGCTGAACACATTCTGTACTGTACAGGAGACACGGCAGGGAGGAGATTGATTGTCAATGGTCTACAGCCAATCAGGACGTAGAACACAATGCACTGTTAAAAAAAAAAAGTATGCAAAACTGCACAAAAAAAATCAGCGAAACTGCAAGGCCACGAAATGTGAACCGTGTTAGCGAGGGACCACTGTATTTATATATATTCCCATCACTTATGGTACTGCAACATATTGCAAATGCTATTTAAGGTACATTAAAATTTGAACTTCCAGTGGCATTGATATCATGATGTCCCTGTGTATCCACCACCTGCTTTGCCCACATTATTCTTCAGTTTAGCTACTAGGACTGATAGCAAATAACTCAAATCGACTCTTCAGGGTACGATCCCTGAAACTTTTCACGTGTTTGTTTCTGAGTGTTTCTTTAGATAAGAAGAAAAATGGTTGTTTCATGTTTTCATGGCTAAGTTCTAACTGCATAAAGAATCTCCATCTGGAACTAACTTCACCCTCACCCTGCCTGCTGGTTTCTTTATTTGTGTGAGGCTATGGATAACTTAAAAGATATCAAGCACATAAAATAATAGTGCTTATAATAGTTTTCAATTTTATTTTTTTAAATGATCAGTATTTTATGTAGCTTATACTTAGCAGACCATTCTATCTTTCTACATTCTCAGGCTCAAAGATACACAACTAAACCCTCACTAGGTGATCCTCCATTGCAGTTTCAGTGGTGAGTTCCCTAAAAGTTGGCCTCACACATATAAACAAACCTGCGGGTGCAGATAAATATGCTGGTGATTAGGCCAGGCGAAAAGTATCCCCAGATGGAGATCCCTAATGCAGTTTAAAAAAACGCCTGTTCCAGGCAGCTAATTTCTATGTTTACTTTTAGTCCCAAACTTTCAACATCATTCATGTTAAACTCTCTGCTTTTTTTTTGGAAAGCTGCAGGGAGTGTGGTAGTCGCTCTGATAAACATTTGCATGCAGTTTTGTGCATTTGGTTAAAATCTGTGCAACAGAGGTAGACGGTGCAGCATTAGCATAGAGCCAGAACAGCCTCATCAATGGGAGATATGACTTTAAATTAGCCTGAATTAGCCTTCAAATGCAGAAACATGGAGGTGAGGTGAGTGGAGAAGCTGAGTTGCTAGAATGGAAATCATTACTCTTGGGGTTGTAGTTTGTGAATTAGTAAAATAATGTAAATATGTATTCAATGAGTAATGTGCACAGAGAAATTGATAAAAAAATAACAAAAAAACATGACTAATAGTGAGTAGCAGTAATACATATTCGTGTAGTAAGTTATATTAAAGGCCGTTCCACAGACAACTAATGAGGCACTGAGTAATCATATATCAAAAATTAATTTGAATAAATTTCATCACGTTAAAGGCAAATGAGAATGAATTTCTAGAAAAGGCCAATACCAGTACTGTGGGTAAGTTCGCCAGTACTGAACAGTGGGTGCATAGCATATGTGTATTTGTCCTCTGCGCTTATGTAGAAGAGTGTCCTTGCTTTATGGAACAACAACACAGGAGTTTTCATTCCCTGTGGATAGGCACACATGTACCAGAAACACACACACACACACACACATGCGTGAGTAAAACTGCTGACAGTGCTGAACAGAGCAGCTTCCCTGTCACTAAAGCCCTTGAAGTGTAGAAGCAGCTCCAGCAGTCCTTCTGCTGTTTGAGTCAAACCCACACCTCCGCTCCTTCCCCGTCTTCTCCTCCCAGTCCCCCAACTCCCTTTTTTGTTCTCACACTAATGCACTGCATTAACTTGACTGCTGTGACTTTCATCAGAAGCAACACTGCCAAAGTAGTTGTGTAAAATGTAAATTTCCAACAGCCCAAACAGTTTATGCCAAAGCCGTGTAGAGATGATAAATTGCTCTCTTTCTCTCCTAACCTAAGAGAATGTGAGCAAGCCCCCTGCCTCCTTCCTCTCCATCTCTGCCTGTCTGCCTCCACCCGTGTCTGACATATAGACTAATGTACGGCCTTTCTTTCAAACACCGTTCTCTTCTCACATACTGTAGCTCAACACGCTTGATCAAATATACACAGACATTCGTAGAGCTATATTCGTCTTCCCCTTGCAGTGCTGTTTTTTTCTTGTGTAATCCTTTCTTATATAAGTGGACTGGAGGCAGGCGGGGTCGTTCCATCTCATACGCAGCACTCAGGGGGAGCGTTTGTTTATGTGTCACTCCTTGTCTAGACGCCGATCGAGGTCGATTATTGGAAAACTTATGAGACTTGAAACATAAGATCCTCAGAATTTGCGTGTTTTTTTGGAAAGTAAAAGCAGCGCTCGATCTAGCTGATAAAGAAAACAGCTGGAGTGTGTGACTTACAGTATAGAAAAGTAATAATGAGGCATACAGCTGACAATAAAACCAATTCAGTCATGTTAATACTTCTCTTAGAAGCTTGGGCCCTGGTTCTTAGAAGCTGCTTATTAAATTCTTGTTTCTCTGCTGAAATAAGCATAAGTTTTCTCAGCATTCTTTGCAGTAATGTGAAAAACTAAGCATGCCACGTGATTCAATAGCTTCCAGAGTCACCTGTAGCAGCGATACCCTGTAGCAGTCGTTTTCTCTAGGACCTTTTCAGTCTCTCACATCATTGTGGAGGAATTTTGGCCCACTCTTCTTTACAGTGTTGCTGCAGCTCATTGATGTTTCTGCACAACTCTCTTAGGATCCCAGCACAGCAGATGATCACACATTTGACTCTAGAATACTTTGATATACAGATGAGTTCATGGTCGACTCAGTGACTACAAGGTGTCCAAGTCCCGTGGCCGCATAACAAGCCTAAATCATCACCCCTTCCACCACTGTGCACGCTTGATATGCAAAATATAATCGTTTAACGCAGCATTTCTCTTGGCAACCCTTCAACCTAAGCCATATTTGTTTAGGCTTTTTTCTAATGATGCTATCGTGAACATTAAAATTTTACATGCTAACTGAGGACTGTGGACTCTGAAATGTAGCTCATGGGTGTTTCTGCAGTCTCTGATCGTTGCGTAGTCTAAATTAGGCGTAAATCTGTTGGGATGTCCACTCCTGGGAAGATTAGAGCGTTGTGTTAACACACACCTGAATGTTCCAAACCTCCGCTCTTACAGGCGCTCACATTACTGATGATCAGTTAATCATCAGTAAGTCATGTGAAAACTGTTTTTTTTTTCACATGACTGCATATAGTCAAAGTGAGTGTAAGTATATAGATGATTTGAGACAGAGCAGAAGGCAGTCATCCATAGCTACCCCAAGCCATGGCGGTGCTAACTTTGGCATTACCATGCAGCTATTACAAATATAAAATAAAACTCATCAGAATGTATTAAAATTTAATTTAAATAAATAAGGAAACAGCAAAAGTTAACCCTTTAAACCCTAACCTAATTTACCCTTTAAACCATGGGTGGGGAACTCCAGGCCTCGAGTTCCGGTGCCCTTGATACGGTGTCCTTTAGATGTGTCCCTGATCCAACACAGCTGATTCAAATGGCTAAATGACCTCCTCAACAAGTTCTCCAGAGGCCTGGTAATGAACTAATCTCTTGATTCAGGTGTGATGACCCTGCAGATCTAAAACCTGCAGGACACCGATCCTCGAGGCCTGGAGTTGCCCACCCCTGCTTTAAACCCTATATATATATATATATATGTATATATATATATATATATATATATATATATATATATATATATATGGAGAGAGAGAGAGAGAGAGTATACACCTTTTAGGACCTCGAAAAGGACACATAGTTATCACAGTTATCTTGAGGCACTTGAGGGCATGGATTAGTACTGTGCCAGGTATGATTCAGACTTTTATTATATTTGCTTTATGCTGAAAGAAAGAGCGTGGATAGACTCTAATATGCACAGTTTTTATTATGCAAGAAAAACCGTCAGTGATGAGGTCACGAGAGGTCACTCTCAGCTGATTAGTGTGTTTGCACTATTGATTGTGCTACACTACAGGAAACTGCTAGGAAAACATACAAGATCTCAGTGGGCAAAGACTGTCAGATTACAATAATATATTCACTTTGCTAAAAGCCTGATTTATATTTTTACAGCAAATGTTAGAATTGGCATGTATAACAAGAGAGTAAAGGAGCAACACTGGAATTTTCTAAGTATAAGATTGTCTGATTGTCGAACATGCTTTCTGCTTAACTGCTGTTTCTGGGCTTTCTGATGATGAAACCAACATTTTTGCAGGTACTTTCAACATTCCTGTGTTTCAGCTGAGTGCAAAAAAATCTTTCTATGAGCTGGAGGTGCTGTCAACAGAAAGCTTTTATGAACATATTGCTGGTGAGTCACTAGTTGTTGGCGGAGACTGGGGCAAAAAATAGACTTTTATTTATAGAAAGAATTGTATTTTCAGTTACCTTAAGCTGTAGCAAAGTATTCAACTAAAGCTATTCATACTTTATGTTATTATTATTCATCCTGTATTAGTATTATATAGCTAATAAATGGCATTGATTCATGATTAAATGTTGCTCTAGAGACTATATCCATACATTATGTAGTTACATTTTATTAATAAAGCACCAAATCAACATTTGCCTCAATGTGCTTTATATTGTGAGGTAAAACCTTGGTAGCAGTGGGAAGGAAAAACTTCCTTTTAACAGGAAGAAATCTTTGGGAGAACCAGTCTTGGAGGGTGGGGGCAACTAACTGATGTGACTGGTTGTGGCTGAAGGGAGAGAGGCAGGACAAAAGACACACTGTAGAAAAGATCCTGAGATTATTAATAACTAATGAATAAATGCAGAGGGGTGTATAAACACATAGAGAGTAAAAAAAAGGCGAGTGAAGAAGAAACACTCAGTGCATCATGGGAATCCCCCAGCAGCCTAAGGCTATTACAGCATAACTAAGGGAAGATTCAGGGTCATGCAATCCAGCCCTAACTATAAGCTTTATCAAAAAGAAAATGTTTAAGCCTAATCTTAAAAGTAGGGAGGGTGCCTGTCTCCAGAACCCAAACTGGGAGCTGAAAACTGAAGATTCTACCTCCCATTCTACTTTTAGATATCCTAACCACAAGTAAGCCAGCAGTCTGAGAGCAAAGTGCTGTATTGGGGCGAGATGTTTGAGTTGGTTTACCTGTCCATATAACTCTGATAAGGAAAGGAGGAAAAAGGAATAGGAAGGAAAAGAAACAAGTCCTCTCTTCCTTGGTTTCTATCCATCTAGTTGATATAATATATATTTTCCAGATGGAGAGGTCTATAATGTACACAGGCACAGAGTGAAACACAAAGCAGAAAACCATGTCAGTAAAGTGCAAGAGAGAGCGAGAGCAGCAGGCAGAAAGAGGTAGACGAGTGCACATCTGTAAAAGCCATTGCTCTATAAGGTAAGGAGAGGAAGAAGGAAATAAAGATAAATGTCCTGTGACATTCTGAAAGTGGGCCAAACCTGGGTGTGTTTAAAGCGATCCGTATGGGCTGCAGAGAGGGAGAGAAATGTTATCATCTTAATACAATTTGAAATATAGCAGTGCAGTATTAACTGGTGCCTGTTTGTTTTTGAAATATTAGGTTTTGCTCACTCTGCTGTCAGTAGTGTTTCTGATTAAAACACATGCCCATACAGTAAACAAATAAATCCACTTAAGAGAGAGAGAAACAAACAGGAAGTATAGAATCAGACACTCAGTATGAACAAAACCATTTTTCAGGCTTTTTTTTTTCTGGCTTGTTTTGTGAGGCCTCAGGGGATCTGTTAAAGGAGTAATCTGCCAATTTAGCATTTCAACTTAATTAACAGAGGCCGTCTTTTAAACAATGCTGATTTTGATTTCGTTTTAGTCGTCCATTTAATTTTGTTTAATTAAAAACTAAAGAGAGTCTATGCTCTAATTTTTTTCATTGTTTTTAATAGTTGTCTTTATCGCCATGGTTTCAGTTGTCTTTGGTGTGCTGTGCTGGTAATGGGCATTAGGTTAATGGACATTGAGTTAATGGTTAAAGGCAGTGTTACTTATTTACACGGCGCTCATTTCAGTTTTCTGCACAGTGACAAAACAGCCCGCAGCTCCTCGAAAAACTCCTCACCCTTTGCAGACTGTGGCTGAACTTAACTTCATATTCTAGTCTTCATATTTACCTTTCACCTAGAGAGCATTTATTTAGATTTAAATGCTTATTTAATCAGTTGTTTCTGAAATATAAGTGATGTTTCTTTTAGAAACATGAACACTAGAAAACCGAATACAATATTAATATTGGATCTACATATAATTCATTTCTTCCAGTAACTAATAATGTCAGATAACATGACCCACTGTTAGCTGCTTATTACTGTTTATTTTGTGTTCAATCAGAAACATTTTTCTGTGGCTGGGGAAAAGTCAAAGAGCTAACGGTCGCAATCCTCATTCAATAATAGTCATTTCATCTGTCCTTCCATTTCTTGAATAAATAAGGTCAAACACTAACAACTAAAATATTAGAATAACATGTTACTAGCAGCCATGTGTCTAATGGCTCAGTCACACCAGAGGAGAAACATTACAGCAACGTCCTCCTTGATTAGGAAAAATTGTTCAGGCAACCCGGTGGTAGGCAACCCGTCTCCAAACGAATGCGAACTCTCTCAGATCGGTGAAGGTTTTCAAACAGCTGCAGTCAAATTTATAAAAACTGACTGATTACATGCATGCTGCAATAAATCTGAGTTCATCTGCACCAATGAGTGCAACTCATCTGCAAAATGCAGTAGAGGACTCAATGCAACTAGTTGCCAACTGGTTGCAGTCTGGATATATTCCTGTATAAATGTCAAAATGGCATTTTGCGATTAAATCACCATCAATCTGTGGAATTCTCTAACTAATCTTTGCCTCACTTACCCAAGAACATTTTAATGGTCCTGTCCATTCTTGGGTAAGTGTCCACACCCTTGTGCTCACTATCTGATGATGCTTAATGGGGGCATCTGAAAAAATGACATTATATTATGCTGCAGATTTAGAAAGCACACTTGGAATAAAAAGTATTATTACTCCTTCTTCCTCTCTGTTCTATATATCTATATCTATATATATATATATATCTATATATATATAAAATAATGCACTGAATCCAGGACTATTTTACTGAAATTTCACTCTAAATTTTACTGTTATTTTAAGTCTTAAGCCAGGCTGAGACAACCTTGATGACATCATATGGGGCTGACTCCTTCATGACTTCACCAAGGTTATCACAGAGTGGTTCTGTAAGGAGACATTCATTAATCATCAATGGGTGTAAATGTTTTGACTGAATTTTTGGCTACAGTTTGCATATACAAAATAAACCCATTAAACTTAATGTTTTCTACTTATAAAAGCATTGGCATCAGTTTCTGGTGCCTTTTAAAAGCTAAAGAACTGCTTTCATGAAATGCACATACAGCAACAAGACTGTGTGATGTGTGGCTATTCCTTTAAGATACTGCTCTGGGCAATAGATCATCAATTTAGCGGCCATGTGTGAGCTTCTTATCCCATGGGATGAATTTATATTGGTTATATTGGTGATTTTTGGCAGGCTAAGATGTGGTTTGCAGTCTGCCTCTTTTTCTCTCTCACACGGCAGCTGGGATTAGACTGATACAGGTTTTTAAAGGCCAATACTGCTGTTTTTGCTTTGACATTTTCTGTCTTTAATGTAACTGTTTCACTGTGAATGTATTTCTTGAATAGCTATATTACAGACTAACACAATACTGGAAGCTGGTTGCAGGGTTAGCTACTATTAGTTCAAGCTTGACACACTGACATGCCTGGACATGTTTTTTATGACATGGTTCTTGGTAGATCTCTCAGTCCAGATATATAGAAATCCTTCCATACTTTCTATAAGTTTTATTTCTTAAATGTAATAATTTCTGTATATACGTGGGTTTTGGTTGTTGGTGGCTTGGATCTACCTGTATTTAGTGTACTACTATACTCGTTGTTAACCTCATAACATGTGTTGGGCTACTGGCAGACCTAGCAGATCACATCTAATCCACACCTAGGATTAGGGCTAGGGTAGGGCTAGCATCCACCCCTTTTATACTAACAAAATGTTCTTTGTAAAATGATGCACTACCACTAGCAGATCATCAGAACAGTTATAGAAAGCCTGTCTCCTACAAATTTATCACTTTCACACGACTTTGATATATCCGGTACAGACTTCTAGTGCTACCTGTTTTAACTTTTACCTCACACATTCAGTGTGATTCTGAATAATGCCACTTACAGAAATACTCAGCGTTTGGATAGGCAAGAGGAGGAGTACAGAGGACCAGCGGATGATTTTGCAGAGCTGTCCTGGAGGAATTGTTTGCTTCTGAATGTGAATAAGGCAGAAAAATTGCGATCAGTTCCAGAGGGAAGAGGTCAACTGCACGACCCATGTCCTGTGACAGGGAAGTGGATATGGTGGAGGAGTCCACACTGATAACAGATGGACCTAGAAGACCAACGCAGAGACTGTATACAAAAAAGAGAACAACAGGCTCTGTTTCCTAAGGAAGCTGAGATCCTTTAATGTGTGTAGCAAAATGATGGCAATGTTTTTAATCACTGAGTTGTGGGGACTGCACTGTACTTTGCTGTGGTCTGTTGGAGGAGCAGCATCAGAGCTGAGGACACCAACAGAAAGGATTTCTCATTCCTGACAATTTTGAAGCTGTGGTAGAAAGGTCACTGAACAAACTGCTGTCCATCATGGATGATCCAGACCACCCCCTGCGCCACTTACTGGACTAATAGACTAATAGACTGATTCTTTCAGCGACGGTCTCTGTCTAACAGTAATGCAGTACAGTAGTTAATTACTCACCAGAGAAGTTGTTACACTACTTGTCACAACTTTCTCATTATTTCATAAAATCAATTGTCTCATCATTAGCAGTTAACAATATAAACCTGAGGCTAGACTAACACAATACCTTATCCCAATGAAGATACACATAGGATCTCTTTTTCAATGTTTACGTAAAAACATAAAGCTGACAATATGAAGCAAAGATGAAAACCAGCACAAAGAGACTTTCAAGCGATTGCCACAGTGATTCTACTTTAGAAACATGAACAGGTAATGGCCGAAGCCTGACTGCTCATCCGTTTGTTACCTGTTGACGTTCAGGCTCAGCTTTGAAATCACTCTGGATTCTTTGCTAGCTTTGTGTTCACATGCTGTCTGTAGGGATGCTTTCAAAGAGCCAAAGTTCTGTTCTGTTATGTCTGCAGGAGTTTTGGATGCAGTATACTTTTATTTAATCACACAAAAAGAAAAAGAGTATGTTAAAGCAAAGTGAAAAAGTGCTTGCACACCTCACCACCACCTTCCTGAAAATGAACTGAAATCAGCTGACTGTAGCTCAAGTGTGTAGGATGGAAAAATATCATGTTAGTTTAAAGTTTTTTTTTGTTGACTTAATAGTCATTGCTGTTATACTTCTTTGAAGTCCTCTTAAAGTCTGCTTCCTGGGCACATGCATAGCTGGTGTGTTGTAATGGCTGGCTAGTCCGCATGGCCACAAAAAATGGGGGGGAGGGCACATGGATGTCCACACCCTGGTACTCACTATCTGATGACAAAATTTATGTCACATTACTACATTACTGAAAAATGTTAAGTTACTTTGTAATAGGTTAAACCCAACACTGCTGAGTATTAACGGACAGAATGAGGAAACCTCTGTCGTGACTAACCACGGACTTCACCAGATAGTCTACCACATAAATGCAATATAGTGTTTCTCAAACTTTGCCTCAGACATAATCTCAGAGCATGAGATTGGGGAGTCCAACAGGGAAAGCACTAATGAGCATGTGTCGTGGTGGTGAAGTATTGACGAGAAAGCCTACTACGTGATTAACTCTGACTGAAATAAATGGCCAAGACCATGAAACGCAGCACTCAGGTCTCATATTGCATTTCCGCAAAAGACACAAACCACTAGCTAGCACAGGCTAACCCTTACATTTCTGTGTGAATCAGTTGATTTATAATCAGCTAAAGTTGTCAAACAGAATTAAACTTGATATCCCAGTGTTTACAGGATGAGGGGCTTTCCTTTGCTTTTCACTCTCTCATTTTTTCTTCTCAAAGTTAGGTATAGGGTAGCTTCCAGGGTTGGGACTTTAATTTAGCAGAGGAATTTTATGTTCTAGGAAAAAAAAATTGAGGGTCCCTGCTTCATGACTGCTTACAGCGCCTTATGCTGTAATCCGCAGGTGGAGACCACCCTCACTGAAGCCACATTCATCCACACATCTGAAGCCAAGAACACACATAGACTAATAGACTTGCGTGCACACACACATGCAAAAATGGCCTGGACATACACTGTACAAAAAATGCACACAAACACTTAATTAAAGGCACACACACACAATGACGTGTACACATGCCCATGCACTAATGCTGACCCACAGACGGGGTTGAAAGGATTCCTTGTTCTCGTTATCACAATGAGGTCTCATTGGATTGAGATGACATGGCAAGTTTGTTAATGTCAGAGAGGTTTTCGTCTACTGTTACACACATGCATGCACGTACACAACCTTAAAGCCAACAGCTGGCTCACCGAGACGACCACACACACACACAGTCGCAATCAAGACTACTGATCCCTATCACACACGTACGCTTACACCCTCAGCGGTGCCATATGGGGAGCAGCGTTGGTAGCTGTGTGTGGGATCAGCGAGAACACCGGTGGCAACTGCAGTGAGCTCCAGAGACATGCCATTAACCTTGATGGGGAGACATGGAGACAGACAGAAAGCAGAGCAGGTGATCAAGGGAGACGTGCAACGGCGTTTTGTAGCTTTGACTTTGACTTCTTACAACTTCTACAATGTTGTCGCACAAACTCTCTGATACATTTCATGTGGTATTTAATCTTCTTCTGTTTCATGCAGTAAGGCCTCTTTCACACAGTGCGCAGTAATAACTGGGTCATTTCCACTGTGGGAAAGAGAAATGAGCCTATACACAAGACAACCCATCCATTTTCCCTCCTCCTGTATTTGTTCCTGTCCTCCGTTGCTCCCACTGTCTGCTTCCTTTCTCCCTCCTTTTTTTTTCTGGGATCCTGGGGAAAGTCCCAGTCGCTTTCCTCCCTCTCCCTCTCTCTCTCTGCTTGCATTCCTACACCGAATGCAAGGCAAGGGCCCCTTTGCACTGCAGGAACTCTAGTGTGTGTGTGTGTGTGTGTGTGTGAGCGCACAACATGTGCACAAGTGTGAGAAAAAGTCCATTTCTAATTGCACCCTAAGTGTTGAAAGTGGTCTGTAAGAGCTGTGTCACTAAATATAACAATAGACAGTAAAAGGCAGGAAGCTGGAAATATGCTGGGGTTTTGCATTGTGTTAGCGCTTATAGTATGTGTGTGTGTGTGTGTGTGTGTGTGTGTGTGTGTGTGTGTGTGTGTGTGTGTGTGTGTGTGTGTTTGTCTTCAATTGCTTCTCCAGCTGCAAGCCCTTTACAGGCCCAGTGTAATCAGTATACTCCAGCTGCACATATCTCCCACACAAACCCTTTTACCTCGCTACTCTCCTGACTGATGTCTTAATGTAGAGTTACAGCTGAAAGCAACCGGCTTAAATGCAGGTTTACATTACAATTTATACCTATACTGTATAGTACAAATGACACTATGAAATATTTGACCTGCATGATTAAAGAAATGATTTAAAATAACTTCATGTACACATACAATCAGTAGTAGAGATGGTGCTTAGTTGCTATTGTAGAAAAGTGCATATGCTATTGTGAACCGCCTGCCTAAAATTGTACAGGCCACGCTGCCAAAACAGCTCTGAACCATTAGGGCATGCATGCAGCACCTCTGGGTGTCTTGTGCTGGGAACAGGACGTGGATCTGTTGGGTCCTGTGGGTTGTGCGGTGGGGCTGTTTTGTTTGAAAGGCTGGATAAACACTTTTAGCTTTTTGTAATGAGCCTTGAGCCATTCTTAAGTAGTTTTTGCTGTGTGGCAGGACACAGTGCCCTACCCCCGTAAAACTAGTCATAATCATTGAAGTACTGCTATTACTGTGATATTAGCAGTACAGATACTTTTCTACTGTACTTAAGTAGAATTTTCAGGTATCTGTACTTTACTTGAGTTAGTCTTTTTCTGACAAGTTTTCACTTTTATTTGTACTCCCTGCATCTTTGAACAAATATATGTACTTTCTACTCCTTACATTTTCAAAACAGGCTCATTTTTGGTTTGAGGCATTTGAGTTATTATTTAGTCAAATCAAACCGACTTGAGGCTAAACAGTATACCTGAAAGGCAATCCTGTT
Organism: Pelmatolapia mariae; assembly: GCF_036321145.2. Lineage (NCBI taxonomy): Eukaryota > Metazoa > Chordata > Actinopteri > Cichliformes > Cichlidae > Pelmatolapia > Pelmatolapia mariae. The sequence continues at coordinate 26,901,893 of NC_086245.2, read as the reverse complement.
CACATATTAATCATCAGGATGTGTTGCATAAAAGGAGATGAAAGAAGCAAAACCGTGTGCTGTAGTCTGGGGTTACAGTGGGCCATTCTTTTTCTTTGTTTGACACAACTTTGGAACGACTGCAGGTGTCCATAAGTTTATATAAGTCATAACTTTAGCATCTAGCTAGCCTTACAGAAGATGAACAAGTATAAATGGAGTGACGTTTTTCAAGTGACATGTAATTTTTCTATCAGTTCAACAAATATCAGCAAACATGCAAACTGTATGTGTGCAGTTTGTTGCACAGTGTGTTGCCAGCTAAAGGTCCAGCTGCTGTATTTCACAGGGAAAGAAAAGAAAGAGAGCTAACTTCACTCAGAGATGGAGAAAGATAAGAAAGTCAGGAAAAGAAAGGAGGAAGAGGTTAGATTTTAAGGTAAGGACTGCTCAGTGGGATTTGATAAACTGGGAATTTAACCCTGGAGAACCCATGGGGTCAAATTTGACCCCATGGTTTCCCTAGAAAACCAATGGGGTCGGCTCTGACCCCATTGGTTCTCCAGGGTTAAAGCTTATATGCGTGAAAATACTCTGTAGTTTAGTGCCAGATAAACAGGTTAGTTTGCTGACTGTGATGGGTTTAAAATGTGTGTGACTGGTGCTCATGGTCAGAGTTAGTAGAGATTAATATAAAGTTAAGCAGGTGAGGCTGAGATCCATTTACTGAATTCCACCTTTATAGTGTCTAAAATATAGACATCACAAACAGTATTCTGTCAGTGTAAAAATAGAAATCAGCCAGGACAGTTCGTGCAACATCTGATGACGTCTTGTGTCACACTCTCAATATAAATTATTGCAAGTTGTGATTCCTTTATTGTATAGTATGTAGCGCAAGGTTCAGTTAGCTTTGCATAAAAATAGCTGGTAGAAATGTTCTTCAAGGAACTACTTTTACTTCTTATTTTGAGTACATTTCAGAGCCTGTGCTTTTTCACTTCTACTTAGTGTAAAGAAGTTCAATCACTACTTCAACTTGGAGTATTTTTAACTTTAGTATCTGTACGCCTACTTAAGTAAAGAATCTCTGTACTTTTGCCACCTCTGGATATTAGCAACATTAACTGCATAAGCAATATCAGCAGTGTCAGTAGCTTTCAACTGATATCGCTGCCTGTTGTCTATCAGCTTTTTTAACCGTCATATTCACACATGTAAATGAATGATGTAAATTGATTCACACAGGTACTGAGTAATGCCGCTTCAAACCCCAAACCTCCAGCATCGGCCTTCAAACACTATGTATCCTGTGAGTTTTAGTCTCAGTGAATCCATGTCCAAGCTAAGCCCAAGATCCTGTTTGCACACCACCACCATCGCAACAATAAATGCACTGTATTCCTTTCTTGTTTTCATTAGAGAGTTAGATGGCAGAGCCCGAGAGATTCCTCCATTCCTCCTACTTTACTCACTTCTGCCTATGCTTCAGCGATTGATATTAAATCTCTTCTGTTTGATCAATAATTAAAGGTGCAGTGCCTAGTGTTCCCAGACTAGACTGAGCATTATGAATTATAGATTGTTATTCCTGCTGGTCTGATCAAAGAATAACAACAACAGGCCTTCGTTGGGTTGAAGCACTATCAGTGCTGATGCTCTCTGCTGACTAGATAATGTAGGATTATTATTTCATCTCTCTAATACAGATCCTAAATTGGAACTTTTGGCACTCAGTGTAATGGTCCAAGTTTTTACTGAGGAAGAGGGAGATCCTAGAGAGAGAAAGCAAGAGGCAGAAATAGAAGATGAGCTAAAATCAAGGTCTTTGGGCTGATGAATTGTAATTCTGCTGTGCTGATGCCAGTGATTGCCAATGCATGCACACCATGAGCCTGTTTTAATTACACTTTACCACAACAGTATTGTTTTGCTAGCGTTTACACTGAAAGATCAAAGGATCAAAGCAGGAGCACAGACACCAAGAAAATGTCCACACCATCATATGGACATAAAAATCTGCCCATGCACCCCCATTCCATTTGAATCTACACTTCCCAGTTGTGCCTCCATGGTTACAACAGATATGTATACGAGTTAGATGAAGGCAGTGGCACTTCTTAAAAATGTATCTATTAAATATGAAGCTACAGCCAGGAGCCGTTTGTTTAGTTTATCATAACACCTGGAAATGGGTGACTCTCCGTGGACCGCTATGAGCTATTCTGCTTGCTTGTTTACTTCTGGACGACCACTGCTGTATTTGCAGTGTTCAGCTGGCAGTGTTTATGTGTTTTTCCTCAAGAAATGTTAACATGAAAACATATCAGTTGCATTTGTTGAAAAATCTGATATTTACTATGGTGGCGCTGAGCCGTAAACTGAAACTGAGCTAAGTAAATACTAATGGTGTTCCTGAAAATGGCTGAAAAATCAGACTGTCCAAATTCATAGGCCGCATCCTACGGAGGCTGCATTTGTAGGCCGATTACGTCACAGCCAAGCAACGAAGGCTGCTCCAAATGCGGCCGACAAATGCGTCCTTCATTTCCCCGAATTTGAAGGATGGGTTGGGTGTATCCTTTGTGGCACACCGTTTTCAGACCCCCCGCAGTCTTTCACTACTGAGATTAAACATGATATATAAGTCACTTAGATAACTTAAAAATGTTTGGCTTTTTTCAGTGTTTTATTTGTTCCTGAGTAAATCGGTTTGGCTGAGATTAAAGTTATAGTTTTCACACAGCTGAATAAACGTCAAGCAGAAAACTGATTATTAAACAGAAGTGTGAGATCGACAAGAATTTACTCCAATGTCGTGTTATATATTAGCGAGTGAGGAGCAGACGGTTGAGTTTATTAAACTCCACTGAAACAGCTGGTGATGCAAATCTGAAGGCTAGACCGTCCCATTTCACAGCCTTGCACTTCCGGCCTTCTCGGTCTTCGAAGGACCTGGCCCACGTAGACCGCGAAGGCCTGCTCCGCCAAAGGATGCAGCCTAGGAATTGGGACATAGCTATTCTGTTCGTATTGATATTAGGAGTGTAGACTGAGACATAGCCTTTAAAAAGAAGTTTTTCACGGGACTCTGTGCAATCCTATGAAAAACTAAGCACACTTTGGGATTCAACTGCCTATAAAACCAATCTGAAATAACTGATTTCTGTTTGACCAGAACAATATCTCACACTCTTTTGATCCCTGTCCTGTTCCATGACCAAACTTCCTCCAAGCTTTAGCTTACAGATGGCCTTACATGTGATTCTAGCATACTTTGATATACAGAGGAGTCTGTGGTTGAATCAATAACTACAAAATTCCCAAGTCTTACAGCTGTAAAACAAGCCCAAACCATTACTCCTCCACCACCGTGCTTGACAGTTGGTCTGCGATATTTGTGCTGATGTGCGGTGTTTGGTTCTCTATAAATGTGGTGCTGTGCTTTACGGCTAAACATCTCCATTTTGGAAACATATGGCCATTGGATGATATTCCAGAAGTCTTGTGGTTTTATCAGATGCAGATTTGCAAAGCTGTGCTGCCGTGTTCTTTTTGAGAGAGAAGAGGCTTTCTCCTGGAAACCCTTTCATACAAGTCTGTGAAGGTACTCAGTCATCTGGGTCATTGTAGTCTAAGGAGCTTGGAAGGAAAAGCGTCTGGACTTCTTTAAGTTTCCTTGAAGACGTTTAACCTCTTATCCGAGAAGCTTCTACAGTTCGAAGAGCAACTGGTGGAGAGTCCCGGATTTTAAGCCCCTATTGGTCCTTTACCTAATCACACGAGCCAAGGTGTTTGGGTCACAATCAGCCAAGGTTTCGGGTGAACTCATTGTGAAAGGTAGCCCCACCCTATCATGTGATTTCATACAAGCCATACCTTTTCATTCTTTTTCTTATTGTATTGTTAGGATCTTTAACTTGTAGAATTCTACCTGAGGCATGCAGGGTCTGAGATGTAGCTCTTTGTTTATTTGTTTTTCATTTTTTTGCACATTGGCCTGAACTTACTGGGATTTTAGTTCCCAGGAAAATTAGCAGCCATCTTGAAGGTTTTCTTCTCGTCAATAATGTTTCTCACTCTACAGCGATAGATTTAAAATTGCTTGGTAATACCTTACCTCTTCGGGTTTTTTTCATGTCTGACCTCAGGGATGTACACGCTTAGGCAGGGATAGCTCAGTAGGTAGAGTGGTTGCCTCATGGTCGGAAGGTCGGGGGTTCGACTCCACTGAACGGCTACCCTGAGGTACCCTTGAGCAAGGTACCGTCCCTCCACACTGCTCCCCGGGCGCTGCATTGGTGGCTGCCCACTGCTTCATTGGGTGAATGGGTTAAATGCAGAGGAGTAATTTCCCTACGGGGACTAACACATACACATTATTATTATTATTACATTAGGAAGATAGTGGTATTATGTTAACATACCTCAATAGTCCAGGTTAGCAAACTGCCAAAACATCCATTTTTATAAAGGTGCTTGCACTTGCTGATGGTCAATTAATTAAGTTTATTTGATCTGCAGCACCTAAACAGCATAAAGTGCAAAGTGCTCTTAATTCCCATGGGAGACTATACTTATGGATGGTGTAATTCCTGTGAAGGGCGACCCTGAAGGCAGAAAGGTAGCACACATCCTCTGTTTTCAGAATATTGGCCGTTGCCTTCAGGGAGGAGGTATTCTTCGCTCACACGTTGTTGGATTCACAATTTGAAAGTGGAAACATGGCACATGTACACACAGTTATCCAGAGAATTCCCTGAACAAGTGTGTGTAATATGCTTTGTCAGAGTGGCGGTATAACTAGGAAGCACCCTCTCCAGCTGTCTTTGTTGGCTAAGAAATAGCACTTGACAAAACCTGAAAAACCACAACATTTTATTTTTACACCTGTGTACTTCTATGACTTTAACAAACAGGATATAACAGGATATAATTAGAACACTTAAATGATGTTGTTATGCAGAGGTTACACCACAGACCTACTGGTTTCAGAACACAGTTTTGAACAGTCAACGTTAGCATTTTGACTGCCACTGTGTCCCTATCTGAACAAGAGTTTTCAGCTAATGTTGGTCATCTAAGCTTGGTTATCAGTTTAGCAAGCTGAATCTAGAAACTGTATGAGTGCAATGGATAGACAATGAAACCTGCAGACCAACAAAATGGTATGTCACTCACTGAGATTCAAGATCAAACTTCTTAAATGGAGTCTGCCAAGTAGCAAGCTCCATTATTTAGCTGATAAAGCTATTAAAATGCTCCAAAATACACTATAAACACAGCTGAGAGGTCCATTGAATTATGGGAATTATCAGAGGTGAGGTCCAGCAAGCAGCAGACTGTCAAAGCAGTCACATCCCTAATTTACACCTTCAGAGTATTTGTCTTGATGCATTCTCAATCATCCAGGTAAGTAAATCTCCAAAAGTTGATTCTGTTCATCTGGATGTAGTGTTTTCAGTGGGAGAAACGTTTCGTGCTAGTTTCAGTCATTATGCAAATGTACTGTTTATAAGATTGGGATTGGGGAAACCTGCAGTCAGCTGAGACTGAAGAAGTCACTTGGATGAGTGACGAAACGTTTCTCCCACTGAAAACGCTACGTCCAGACGAACAGAATCAACTTTTGGGGATTTACTTACCTGGATGATTGAGCATGCATCAAGACTTCAGGGTATTGAAATGAATTTTGAAGTTTTAAAGAAAAATTGTCCCCCATATGAAACTATCCATAGAGACCGAAATGTTTCATTGTTTTTTTGGTTTTTTTGCGCCAGGCTGTATAGCATGATATTTTCATGGCGGCTTTGGGTATTTTATCAGGAGTCTCTGAGAATTCCTTTGCTTTTGGAGTAATCTCAAGTGGTCTTTATAGCAATTGCAGTTTTTATACTTTAGTGTTGGCTTGAATTCTCAGCCCTGACGTGCTTCTTATTTTAGACAGAGTCAGATCAGCTTTTTTTATTCCTCTGCTTCCTGTGTTTAGGTTAAACCTTCCTAACTGATCTAATAGGGATATGAGTGTGTCATCTAACATTTCAGAAGAAAAAGCAAATACTTCTATCTTTGCAAATGTCAAACTATGACCTTTAATCAGTACTTTCACATAGGGCTAAAGTTAGCTGTTTTTATCTTAATCTTACGTCATCGTTTCTGTCTACAGCTAAGGAACCACATATCAAAATCTGCGACAAAGAAAAAATAATCCATGCCAGCCATTGTGTAAATGAGTAGCACTAGTGTGTGTGTGTGTGTGTGTGTGTGTGTGTGTGTGTGTGTGTGTGTGTGTGTGTGGACGGGTATTAACATCTTCATGGGGACCAAAAATTGGTAGTTTACTATACTTGTGGGGACAAACAGCCCTTGTGGGGACCAAAATCCCGGTCCCCACGAGTTTGAAGGCATTTTTGAGCCTCAAAATGTGGTTTTAGTGTCAGGGTTACAATTAGGTTATGGTTAGGTTTAGGGTAAGGGTCAGGGTTAGGCATTCATTTTTGATGGTTAGGGTTAGGGTAAGGGGCTAGGGAAAGCATTGTGTCAATGAAATGTCCCCACAAGGATATAAATACACACATGTGTGTGTGTGTGTGTGTGTATGTGTGTGTGTGTGTCTGGGAGTGTGTAATGCATTTGTGTCCAGACAGAAGCAGTGAGAAAAAAAAAGCACCAACCAGCTGCCCTTGTCTGTCGCCCCTGCTCACCTCTGGCTGATGTTGAGTACATGCGTGTATGCACACACGCACTTGCACCTGCTTACAGCTGGTGTATGTATGTCCCATTAACACCTAGCAGTATCTGTCTGTCCAATCACCAGTAGAGATGTTGAATGAAGTTACCTGTAGTGAGGAGAACAATGTGTTAGAGACAATAATAGACTATTACATGGTGGGAAACTGAACTCTCTTTTCAGAGCCTATTCATTCATACAGGAAATAGAGAAATATACAGATATCCTCACAAAAACATCCAGCCATTATACATGCTTCCTCTGTTCACACGCTGTACCAGACACTAGCTTATTTAATAGCAGGCATGTAGAGCAATCACTTTATATGGCAAATTTAATAAGTTAATTCTAAATCCAGTTTGTATATTTATAACTACAGTGTCAATTGGCGCGGTTTCATTTCACGTGGCAGCGCTCCAGATCTGATGCCTTGTTTTCAACTTTTGCCAAAACCTCCAAACAACCTTCCTCCTTTCTAACTCTAATTTTTACTCCTTCTCTCCTCAGTTACCCCCACACACACATACATGCACACAGACCCATGCTGAGCCTTGGCTGTGGAAATTAGATACAGTCTGTCTAACTGTCAGACATCAACTGGTACCAGACACCAGGCTCCAACCTCATTGGCTAATCCTCCAGACGCTTCTTCACATTGTGATTGGCTGTTGCCTTCTCCGCTGCTCTGACTCTGACCCAGTAAACTCACATATGAACCAAATCGGCACATTTTCATTGGCTGTCTCCGAGACACATGACGGTTGCTCACTGACGCTCTCCGGCTCCGCTGCTCCCAGAGGAGGATACAGTTATCCTCCTTACAGAGAAAAACAACACCATTCATCACCTCCTTCTCTCTCTCCATCTCTCCTCATCTATCTCTCTCTGTGTTTGGGCTCATATGCTGTGTTGTTATGTTTCTGTCTTTGTCCCTCTGAAGGTTTTGAAGCTGCTCCAAGTCCTCTGGATGCCTGGGTCAGACCAAATTACCTCCAGTAAGATTATTGAACAGCAAAAGTTGATATCAGATCCAGGCCGGAACAAAATAATCCCCAAGGATGTAATTTATCCAGATTGGTCTCCTTATACAGCCGTTTTTTTTTTCTTTGGCTGGGAATTATTTTTACTTCCATTTCCTCCCACATTGGGCCCACACACCCACTTCAGCTGGTGGACAGTGAACAGGATAGGCCAAGTCATGGAGCCATAAATATTTATTCAGTTCACTCATCGAGCTCTTACTGTTCAGTGGTGTGACGAGGCAGGATCATTTTCGCACAAAAGGTTTATGTTGTCATATCCTGTCACTGTCAGCACTGGACTAATGCACTGCTGCTCCCTGAGGTTCCACACCGAGAAGGATATATAATATTTTCCTTGACTTTTATTGCCTTTCTCTTCTAAATTCTTGTTGTATGAAGCAACAGGAACCTACTGTACATGTCAAAGTCACGCACTGGTTACAAAGGCTCAGTTGTACAAATCAAACATTGTTTAAACTTTATTTCATTAAAGCATATTTTTAATTCTCTTAATTATTAACTATACCTTATTAAAAGTGTACGTATCCAGAGTGACATTACTTTTTGGTTTGTACACTATTGTTTGGGGATTTTCGGTATCTCTGCCTTTTGTTTTCTCTTTAAATAGACATGACCATATTTGGAAGTGAAAATAGAGCTAGGAAGTCACTAGCTTATACTAGCTAGCTATCTTTGTTAAGAAAATACATTCCGGAGTTAACGATTACATGAAATGGGATGCTAACCTTGGCTAGCAAAAACAGAATGTAGCTAGCAGACAAACTAATCAGCCTACTAGCGTGTATTTTAGTCAGACCAAGCATCTTCACACCTGTCAATGAAAACAAAAATGGGAAAATTATGTGTACAGACCAAATCCATTTTGTAAAAGCTGTAAATGTATATTTTAGATGTAAAGTTGGGTAGTTTAACATGGAGGTTTAAGTTGGTTGACCCATTTTTAGAGCTAGCCTTGTGTGGCCAGTTTAAGAACTGCATTTGTGGGGACTTCACAGTTAATTTCTTTTTTTTTTCAGTATCAGGTGCTGCTGCTTGGTTGAAATATTTATAAGAAACAAGTGAAATAACAAATTAATACAAACAAGGCTAACTACTTATTAAGAGGTTGTTAGCCTAGCTTGCTAGCTTCCCTCTCTGCTAAGGAAGTGTAGGCTCACTAGTGCACTATAAAAGTTGACAGCATATTTTCTTCCAATGCATTATCTGTTTTAATAAAAATTCAAATAAACCTTCTGTTTGATATATGCACAAGTGTAGTGACTCAGTTTTCAGTTTGACGCAAGACTGAAGTCCTTTGGACGGTGAAAATATTTCTCAATATCTTCTTAGTTTAAAAATGTATAATGAATTCATCTTACACTTATTAGGTGATATTACAAAGACATTTTTTATGTATTACCTCCCTGCAGACACCATGATGGATGAGGGTCAATTGACTTAACGTCGCCCTCATATCCCCGCCAGTGATCAGAGGATATTTGATCAGCAAGTCCCATTAACACATACAAAGCACAAAGCGTCACGGTACGCAGAGCTTTCACACAGACATGGAAGATCACAGATAGAAAAGCCATTCAGCAATCTGTAGCACCGTGTTCACATGTTTGATCAGGCTTTATGTTTGCTCATATGAACTGTCACTTTATATGCGTCTATATACACGCACTCAATTGTCCTCCCTCAGTGTGTTCTGACTAGAGCTGTGGAGCCAGCAGACTACTGGTGTGTGTAATCCAGAGCGCCTGGGCATTAAGGCTGGTCAGTCAGGCTTGTGCACACAATTGGTAGCATGTCAAATGGTGCGATAAGTTCTTTTTTCAAGCAAGTTCTTAGAACTGAGACTATATGGTACTTTTTTTTTTCTAAGCAATGTCATTCACACTCATTGGCCTATGGTGCATTTGATTACTGGCCGCTGAGCAGCTCACCTGCTGTAACTGGGAAATAAGAGTCTTGCTCAAGGATGCATTCATAAGTATCTACCTCGGAGATAGAACAGTTTTTTTTAGCAGGTCTGGGATTTTAAACAGTAACTCGTCACAAACTAAGAACTACTTAAAGGGGAATGAAACACCAGCTATACTGAAAGTATAGTTCAGTTTTATTTAAAAAAAAAACTAATAAAAAACATTATTATCGGGTCTTAATTAATCAAAATTCCATTTTGGACTGTTTTTAATTTATGTTGGCTACATAGAAATTCATACAGCAGGGGAACATTGCGATTTCTTCTTTGATTCTTCTGTTTCACCTCTTCTCATGTATTCCTTGCGCCTACATACCTGCACCTAGCTACTCTGGGTCATGATTCGACTCAGGAGGGCCTGGGGTTGCACTCCCAACAATAACAATAACCAGCTGGTTCTCAATCCTTCGTCTTCCAACCTATTAAAAAAAAATCTTTAAGAAAAAAACACCTCTGCACTACAGCAAATACCAGCTGGATCCCTCCTTGTGTAATGTATGGTAACACACTTAAAATTGAGTTCATGTTATAATGGGATTGATTTGATCTGACCTTTCTTTTGGGGAACTTAAATGCGTCACATGGTCCCGCATTTTGGTTATCACATCATGACTGATAAAAAAGCAAGGAAACAACAAGCAGCAATGATACTTCTGGGAAGTAAAAAGCTGATTCATTGTTTTATCTCCACATTATCCACATGTCCATCACCATCCGTGTGACGCTTCTTTAGCATCAGTGTGGGTGCTTTTCATCAGCTGTGTTTAGTTACAGACCAAGGAGCAGTCGTTTAAAACTAACAGATGAACCGAGAGTTCAGTGACGCTCCATGAGACGATGATAAAAGATATTTCAAAATGAATATTCGCAGTTGTTGAGTGTATTGCCCAAAGGTTAGTCAACAAGGAAGTGTTGTTAACAAGAGTCTGTGGGACTTGGGTTGAGGTCATGGACAAGCTTGACTCATCTCGGCTGCCGCGTGAGGAAGGAAAGCCACAGTCAGTGGGTTTGTTAACCATTTATGAGAAAGAATTGGACTTCCTAATCTGCTTTTTTCCGGTAGTTGGATACAGTCTGTGCACATCTATACAAACAGATGTTAACAGCAGTTATGCTGCTTTCAGTAAAATTCAGAATAACTTTGCCTTCTCTCAGCTGGGGTGTATTCCAGGGGCAAATGTGCCCTGAACTTTGCCCTTTAGCACTTTTTGTTACTTTACTGAAAATCTGAGCTTATTTTACAGTTGTGCACTTCTTAAGCCAGAATGGATAGGCACATCAGCTAAATGTAAACAGAAAAGAAAAGATGAAAAACTGAAAATCCCTGAATGCTTCCACTGGTCTGATTTGTCGCATAAGCTGTTTTTATACTAGATACTTTTTTTTTTCTTTTTTGGCTAAGAGCTGAGGCACACATCCACAACTCCTTACTGGCACCTTTGGGTTAATCTCCAAAAAAAGGTGCTTTAGCTCACACACACGTGCACGGAATAAGAGTTTAGCGCAGATTAGCCTATTAGAGATGGGAATCAGCAGTATTCCGAAGCTGATTCAGGACTTTTTTTCCAGACTGAAGAAGGAAATAGGCTAATCTCTGCCCGGACACATGCATTGTGTCTGTCAGCTGGGGATTTACACCAACGGGGCTGTCTGGGCAGGGGCACATGCTCTGTATGGACAGGAGCACTCGCACTGAACAACAGTGTGCATGTGCTTGTGTGTTTGAGAGTGTGACTCCTGGCATCTTGCTGGAACCATGACCGCTTCTTTACCAGCATCTGTGCTGATGATTAAGTGACACATGTGCTCATTAGTTCTATTGTGTGTCCAGTAAAACGAACCACGAGCAGAGAGCAGGGAGGCTTGCATAGTGGGGGTATTATTGAGTGTGAATGATTAAGCCTGTGTGTGTCCAGTTTTTTTGCTCGCCTTCTTTCATTTCCTTTCTTCTCCTTCCTCATCCTCCCAGACTGTGGGGGGTTGTTTGTTTCTTTTTTTCCACCCATCTTTTCTCCTTTTCATTTATTCTTTTTCCATCTTATGCCGCCCCCCCCCCCCCCCCCCATTTACTGTGCTTCCTTTTCCTTTTTATTCATTCTTTTCTTTCCCTTAAGTTTAACTTGCTCCTAACTCTTTCTTTGTCTTCCCTTTTCTTTTTCTTTATTTCCTCCAGGTTTTCTTTTTCTTTTTTCTGTACTCTTGCCTTGGTCTTCTACTCCACACACCTCTTTTCATTTTTCTTCGCTTCTCTTCTCTTTCTTCCTTGTTCCTTTATCTTCTGTTGCCCTTCCCTATGTGCTGCTTTTCTTTATGTATCCCCTCCTATTCTGTCCTTTTGTGAGCTTTCATTCATCTTCCATTTCCTCTCACTTCACATTTTCTCTCTATTCCTTCTCTTTCCCATCCTTTCCTTTCTCCACTTCTTTATCCCTTTAGGTTCTTCGTTTTTTGCCTTCTACTCCCAATTGTCTTTAAAATCCTAACTCTTTCATTCATATTATGACTTTGACATTACTTTACATTTGCAATAATGTAAACTCCATACGTAGCTTTAACTGCTGTTTCCTTCTCCTCTCCTTACTTCCTCCCTCTCTATCATCTTCTCTCGTCTCCTTTCTCTCCTCTTACCTTTGCAGTCTTTCTGTCTTTTCTTTTTTTTCTGTCCTCACCCTTTCATCGCTCTTCCCACGTTGCCCTCTCTTCACATTTCCTCTCCTCTACTTCCTGGTACGGCCCATGGAGGCATGTCTGAGTCCCAGCCACCTTCATTAACCTTATCATTACAGAGACCTGCAGCTGGACCGCGCTGCCCTCGCTCTGCAGTGTAGCTTTGAGGAGCTGTGTCAATACATACACACTCGGCCATTAGACTGGAAAAGTGAGAGCTTGGAGGCAGCCAGGCAGGCAGAGCCGGTAGATGCACAGAAAATTTATATAACAGCTGAGCCAGCAAGGGTGGAGTGTGTGAGAGCGATGGAGAGAAATGAATGATACATCCAGGTTGATCTGAAATTTCCATGTAGTGCATCCCTTTAGATGCTTTGAGTGTGTGTGTTATGAAAGCCTGTCGTGATTAGCCTGTCTGTGTCTCTGTGATACGAATAAGACCCCATGGGAGCAAAGATGTCTAGACTTATTCAGAGTGGCACTCTTATTATCTGCTGTACTGCAACTATGACGAGGGCCCATTTTCACTTTGCTGCTGCAGTGGCCTTATGCAATCATCCAATAGCAGGAGTCAAATCCCAGTCAAGCTTTCACACAAGAGAGTGGATGAGGACACAGAGAATAAAGAGAGTACTAGATTATCTGTGTTTGGTTTATACTTCGTCTATTTGGCATTTGAATACAGTACACGTGAATCCTGAAGCTTCAATTCTGATAATAGTCCAGCTTTTAAATGGAAAAAAGGACCTATGTGGAGATGATTGGCAGTCTACAAACACTTCTGCACTGCTTATTGTATTACTTTACTTTACAGCATCAGGAAAGAGTGCTTTATGTACAAAGTTGCAAAGCAGCAGGTGCTTTTCTCTAATTTCCAGCAGAACAGCTTTATTTGCGTTCACTGTGTGTCATAATGGCAAACAGTGGAAGAAGCAATCATAAAAAATGACTTCCACTTGTTTATGTTTTTCAGTAAAGGGACCTTGACCGAGGGAGCCAAGACGAGCTTTGCATCGATGTGAAAAATGTAGTTATAGTTCAGTTTCGCAGAAGCACTGCAGCTCTGAATTTTTGTAGACATCAGCCAACAAAGGTGTATGTGAGGACGTAAATATCTGATGCAGTCAATCCGGGGCGCTAACCTGAAAGCGTCTTTGCGAAAACTGTCTGATCCCAGATTACATCAGCATGCAAACACTGCATTTAATGGTTTGGTAATGCCTTCTGCTTCAGTTGGCCTTCTACAACTAAAACCACAAAGATTATTTTCAATATCACCAACAAGTTTGATACAAACTATTTCCTGCTCCAAGCTACGAGGAAGAAATGAAAGCTAAGGAAATGATCCTGACTTGATTCTCTGTTAATGTACTCAAGAAAATGAAGTTCATATAACACTTTATAGAAGACGTTAGTCATACAGGCCTAGAGATCAGCTGGTGATGCCCTGACAACCGAGTTTTTAGGGAAAAATGTGTAATCCCCAAACTGGTGAATGGCTAAATTGAGGTTTCTTGGTAAAACTGGTTGCTACAACAAAAACCTCCTAGTGATTGCTTGGGTTGCTAGCAGAATACATAGAAGAGGCCAACTTGTCTCCAAACGCTTGCTAACTAACCACAGAGCGGTACTGAATCTGTAAAAGTGCAACACCAGAAATGTAAAGGCGCAGCTTTCACTTTGAAAGATAATGAATGCTTAAAGATAATGAAAAATTAAACCACTGTTTAGCAAGTCGTTGCCAAGCATTTGCAGACAAGTTGGTGTCTTTCATACAATATATGGTTACAGTGGTAAACAGCTAAAGACCATAGTGATCACAAGACGGTTTTCTGTTGCAGCTCCATGTACTTCTTTGTGACCAATTTCACATAGCACCAACAAGCAACAGCTCACAGCCACGCACTAACCAGTCAGGGAATACACACTTTTACCAGGGCGTCACTGTTTCCTTTAGGCCTGTGTAACTTGGACTTTCAATTTCACAACAACTGCCGGCAGCCTTAAGCAACCACTCACAACCAGTTAGGGAATATTCATCTTTCCCTGGCGATCGTGATTGCTAGGCAGACATCAGTCTCTAGGCCTGTGTGACTGGGGTCTTAAGCAGCAAAGAAAAAGTAGAAACATTTTCACTTTTCTAGCAATTATAGTAGATTCAAACTCAAACAATTACCCTTCTCTGGGCAGACAGACACATTATAACCATGTATCAATAAAAATGTTCTCTGCTTGTACTGTAGGCTAAATGCTAATGCTTTCTAACAATAGCAGTGGTTTGGGTGTTCAAATAATCAAATAATTTTTTCCATGATTTTGCTTAATATCCAAAGTAGTGGACAACTTGTTATAGGAATGACAAGTCCAGGGATCCCCAGATTAATTTGGATGAGTCATATCCTAATGATGGATATCTGTAATTTAACAATTTAGTTTAAAAAAATGAGCCCATAATCATAATATTACTAATAATAACTTTAATTGTATTGTACAAAGTGTTTCATAGATTGAGTACAAACGCTTAGAGATAATGATCTTAGTATTATCTTTATTGAGTGTACCTCAGTGCTTTAACTGAAGTGGTAAGACTGAATGGCTGGTCTTAGAAATGAAACAGTGAATAACTAGTATGAGTCATCCACTGATCAAATACCGAATACACCATATGCCAGTATTCAAGGGTTGTTTTCCCCCAGCTGCTTGTAAGTTAGCAGTGGATTTTTTACACTCAGCAGAAATGATGTGTTAGATAACAGAACAATAGCTCTTTTACCAGACTTCATAGTTTTGCTAGGAAAGCAGTGATAATAAATGACTGCCTGTTATGCATCAGTGGAAATGCATTTGTTTTTGCTCATACTTGTGAGCGAGCAGCTATTTAGAGAAGTATGGCTTTCATCATAATGGAAGTTAAGAGATCTCACTGTGCTTCCCGTATTGTCATGGTGATGAGGGGAGGCTCGATGAATCACACGATTTCCTCATTTCCAACAAGGTGGAAGCTATTGTTGCTAAACTAAAACACTTAAGGAACAAGAAGCACATTGGAGTCAACCCTCTGGTTTTAGGTCTATTATCCTCTTATCTACTATTACCTTTCCTCTGTCTTTACACATAAAGCATATATTCTACTTCGGACATATGTATGAAAATTTATGACTGATACTTTTCTTCACGTTTCTTTTCTACCTGGCCACACAAAGATCTTTGTAGTCAGGTATTTTTGATCGGTGGACAAATATCACTGTAACACGTATGTAATGTCAATGAACATGTAAATGAATCTATAATGTATTCAGATTGGCTCTTTGTCTTTGTGTTTTGAGCTCCTATAGGTGATTCTTGCCCCGGGCATAACAATCATTCAACGTGTTAATGGGTCACACACTGAGCTCGTTAGCTATGCGCAGCCCTCATTAACATACAAATTCAATTAACTTTCAGTGCAAAAAAAAAAGAAAAGAAAGAAAGAAAGAAAAGAAAAAGAAGAAGCAGGAAGATAGAAAACAAATCTTTTGTGTGATGTCTACTCTTTTTGCATTTTATCTTCCTCTTAGACACAGTGAGTGAAGAAGAATGCCTGTATTGCGGCGACTTTCTCTGTTTCAGGCTTGTTGATGAATGCTTTATGGTCTTTTGCAAGGTGATACAGTTCAGAGCACAGCCAGACATCCTTGCAAGAGGAGAATGAGAATGTTTTGCCCTCACCCTTCACGAAAGATTGTTAGGTATTCGTCCTGTGCCATTAGTCGTCTGTGATGGTTGGATAGCAGCTGTTTTAGACCTCCCTGGATGGCACAGGTTCCTAACTGTGGCAGAATTAAGCAGCCCTTGTTGATTGAAAGCCAATTTTCAAAGTGGTGTACAGTCAGAATGTTCAATAGCTGTGGCCTAGCATGCAAGCCCTTCATCTTCCATCATGTATTCTATTGGCAGTGCTCTTATCAAGGGAATTGGTAATTAGTGGCATGCATTGTGTCAGAGGACAGAGCGCTGAATACCAACGCCATTAAAGGGCTGATGAGATAAGAGGAGTGTGTGCTCGCGCACTTAACTCTGTGTGTGTTCAGACTCCTGTGCTCACATTCATGCTCCAGGGACAATGGTTAGGTGCTTTGGTCATGGCAATGCATGACTTCAATTTACATGTTTGCATATTTGACAATTAACCAAATTGATTCCGTGTGTGTGTGTGTGTGTGTGTTAAGCGACAGCATCAAATGTCTGTTTTCCTAAGGATTTTCAATTCCGCGTCCACCCTCATATCAAACAGGTCCAATAATGGCACTCCCTCATTTGCATACCATTAATTAGCCATTCATATTAAACGGCTAATTAGCATATATAGCGTTCTGTGTTTTGTCAGGGTGAAAGCTATAGCAGCAATAACTTTTGCTTTCATATCACTTGTTTTTGCTGTCTATGCAAATGTGAGTAGTTTGTGAAGGTTTTAATCAGTTAGCATGTGTGTGTGCTTGTGAGCAAAAAAAAAAGAGAGACTCGGGGAGAGATGTTCAACATACCTTTTACAGCAGCAGCTGAGAAGAAGCGCTGTCTTGCAGCCACAGTAAAGAGAGGGAGAGTGAAACACACTAATGATTAGTGGGGGTTTTTCCACCACAAAGAGAAAAAGAGACTAATGATGTTTTTTTTTTGTTTGTAGTTAACATTTGCTTTGAAGACTGATAATGAAG
Organism: Pelmatolapia mariae; assembly: GCF_036321145.2. NCBI lineage: Eukaryota > Metazoa > Chordata > Actinopteri > Cichliformes > Cichlidae > Pelmatolapia > Pelmatolapia mariae. The sequence goes on along the minus strand of NC_086245.2, from coordinate 26,884,814 downwards.
CTCCATTGAGAGATGCAACCACAGCCAAACTTATCCATGTAGCTCTACTATCAATGTTTTTAGTGTCACCCAGGAATGTGGTGCGGGATAAACCAACCTGAACTTACAGGAACTACCTCATAGTTTACAAAAGTTTAGAAATGTACACGAGGTTTAAGTTAGCAATAGGAAAGCAAACACTTTGAGTTTGACATTCTTTAAGTTAGTAATGGGTTTTTGTTCAGTTCTTTGTGCGCCTGTGTTTGTTTTTGATGTTGTGGTCATTGTCTAAATTCTTAGTCATGCTAGAATGTGGCATGGCAATATTAATCCTTTCAGCTTCGTGAAATATTTGGTTCTGTGAGGTTTGCGACCTTGGTGCGCACAGAAAGTAGGCTATATAAAAGATGAATGGGGCCATTGTGTCATTGCCCATTGGTGACATCACCCATTCTGTTTGGAAACCAGGATAAAAGATGGATGTACCTTCCAGGTTTAAAAAGTGAAGCCAATGTGAGACTGACTTAAATGTGCATTCTTATAAATGGGCGCCAGGGCGCAGTCACTATTGTTGCAAAACAACTTCCAGTCCTATAGAAACCTACAGGAAAACAGCCCTTGGTGCTAACCAGAGTTATCAATTTCCTGATGATTTTATGGGGTTAGTCACTAATTGGGGGCATATTAAATAAAAACACTACGCTCATTTTTTAAATTTCAGCCATTCTGTGTGTCAGAAAGGAGAATGACTCAGCAGTATGGCTACATGACATGTCAATCACAATGAATTAGCTAGTAAGCACATTCAGACCCCACTTTACTTGACACATCTGACTTCAAAACACCAAAATAGGAAAATTTTTATGCTATGTTAAAACTTTTGAATGTAGCATTTGTGCCATTGTGATTTTTGTAGCCTATTTAGATAAAAGAATGATATGCTAAGTTATAGCTTATGCTAATACGTGTGACTAGCTACACGCTTCTTATAGTGTCAGTTAGTACAACTAATCACAAAGCTAGTCATATTTGTCAGGTAAAAAAGCATCCGTGTATTTAATAACGGAGACCTAAGCGTTGATAGAGTTAAACCAGTGAGTTTTGTAAGATAAAGTTGTTATGGAGGCTGAAAAGCTTGAAAAAAGTAGGTTACATTTGCTTCTTGAACTTGTGCTTTTTCTTAATTATGCTGTTTACTTTGTAAGCTCAGCATCATTTCATTTAAGAAGGACCTTGCTAACTGTGATTTGCATTTTCATATGTAATAATATGGATTGAGGTAACCTAAGAAATGGTTGAAACACATGTTTGGTTTTGTTTGAAAAAGCCGTTTTAAAATGAAAACATAATCTTGGACGTAGCCACAGTAAAAATGTATATGGCTCTATTGTAAATACTTTCTGCTTCTCGTTGGCAGCACACAAACTAGAAAACCCTCAGGTAGTACTCTATCTGTTGGAAATTATATGAACCGTTTCTATTTCATGTGAACTGATGCCCGGCTAAAATAAACTCATCTGTTGTCTGCTTAAAGTGTGTGCAAGCTGTTGCCCACAGTCAGACAAACATTTGTGACCAAAGAATCTTCACTCTGTAACATTGCCATACAACATGTTCCAACCACTCCAACACACTCTGCTCTAGCATATTGCATCACATCAGGTTCAGTAGCTTCTCGTTAAACTTTCATTCACATCATATAAATAATTTATGCAAGCAACATAATCGTTTTGAGGGCCTTTTGTCTTTGCATCAAGTACTATGTATTAGATTTACTGGGTTATAGCTTTTTTTTTTGTTTGGTTTTGTGTTTGATCAGACTCTGAATTTTCACATACGCAGTACTGAGGGAGTTTGGAACAGAGCAGCAAGTCTGAAGGATAATCCTGGCCTTCATAACACTGTTGTACTATTTGTTCACTTTTCTCTACTAAAAGCATAAATGTATGAAAAATCTTGAGAGGTGAAAAACTGAAACTTTGATCATGGTTCCAACCCCAGAACTTGTCTTGAAGTCAGTCTTGGTTTTGAGTTTATGGTTCTTGTTTAGTTTGGTTCTTGTTACTTTTCATTTAAATTTATTCTTACTTGTTTCTCTTATTCTTAGCTAGTCCTTCGTTGCTAGTTCTAGAGTTGTTACCTTTGCTTCTCAAGTGATTAGTTTAGCAATATCTGTTTTTCTGGCATTAGTTTACTGCTTAAATTTTTAGTCTATTTTCTCTGTTAAGTTTTTGTTTAGGTTATTATGTTGTCTTGATTGTTGACACTTGCTTCTTGCTACACAGCTGTTTCCACTTCCCTTGCTAGCTTTCAGTTCTCCTGGTATAAACGACTGTTTGTTCGTTGTTGTGTTGTACTCTTTCTCTGCCTTTCTACTTCTCTCTATGTTTTCACGTGCTTCCTGAATTTGTTTGACTGCTTTTACCTCTGTTTTGGATTTATGCTTTAGACTTTTAACTGCCAAATAAAAGTCTTGCTTTTGTTTTTGAGCTCTGTCTTGCATTTGGATCCTAACTTGCTACACTCCACAACATGACACCATAAACAGCATAAAAGTTGAATATTGCAGCGGTCTGTGGTGAGAGCTATTTATCTACTGCCTTCTATTGGACAGGAAGATTTTTCCCCCTGGTGGCCAATAAATAGAATGCTGGTTCAACGCATTTCTGCATTGGCTTTACTTCTCAGATCTGAAAGTTGCATCTGTGTTTTTATATTGGTTATGTTGATAAATTGAAGTGGTGTATCAAAAAGGTTGCACTTCAATAACCACGTGTACATATTTGCAGTTATCTTGAAAATCCTTGCTTTTCTTTTTTTAATACCTATTCTTAATGAACTGCCAGAAACCGTTGGACCATTTGTTTCAGATCTGTGCATGGGTCATTTTCATCTCTGCTAATCTGAAGTAATTGAGAAAATAATCCATTAATCTGTGAGAATTTTAGCAGCCATGAATTTGAGAAAGGTGCAGTAGAGTGTTCGCTAAGCTCTTGCAATAAAATGTAATGTGCTCAGCTTCTTATGTGCTTCTTTTGGTAACTTTACTGCATTGGTTTCAAGAAATTTAAATCCATGGGTATCCATGGTAAAAGTCAATGCCAAAAAGATGGTAATAAAGGATTAAGTGGTGGATTTTCTTTTTAACAAAAGCTGAAAATTAGTATATACTGCCATCAGACCAACAATGTTTCTCCATTTCTCATTGTCTGGGTTAAATCAGTCTAAGCAGAGACACCAAGGTTATATGTGACCTACAGAGAAAAAAAACGCCAGTTTTAAACATGTTTCCCCCGGCACCTTCTTCACCTCTCAAAGTTTTCAAGTTCTCATTAGATAAACAAATAATTATAGTTTATGTAGTTGCAAATTCTTTAAACCCTGACCTTTGCTGTCATGTTTCTTTTCTTTGCTTTAAATAGCTGCATCTCTGCTATCAGCTCTGCAGCAAAAAGTTGTGCTGTGTAAAACAGGACAGCAAAATCTGGAGAAGGATAGGAATGGAAAAAAAAGTCCAGTATAAATAAAGAGACAAGCGAGAAAGAGGTGGGAGGGATGGGAACGGAAAGAAGGATGAGGTAAGCCCTATGGGAGAGGAGCGCTGAGTTGCTAAACCTCTCCAACTCCTCCTCATTTTTTGCCTCAATCGGTCTCTTTCGTCTCTTTCCAGGGTGAGACGATACGAAGCGAGATTAACAAAAAGAGGATCAAGCGTTAAGGGGGAAGGAGTGACATCAGCGGTGACATCAGAAGGGAGAAAGGTCAGAGGTTAAGCAGATGATGGCTTGTTTTTGCAGAAAGGACAAGAGTTGATGCCTTTGGAATTTATCTAAGGTGAAGACCTGGGAGGCGAGGCGTTCTGCTTCGTTTGTTTTGACCTGAACTCATGGGTCATGCGTGGGTGTCCACAAGCCAGCCCGTCGGGTACTTCCCCAGGGGAGGAAGGCGATTTTAGATGAACTTTAGCCTCCCTCCGCCCTGCTGTTACCCCCCTTTTGCTTCAATCTGAGTTTATACACCCTCGGGCCTGCTTGTATCCCATGGTGTGTGAGTTTTTTTGGGATGGAGTCAGCCCGTCTGTAAACTATGTCTGACCCTGTGTGTCTGGAGGGTTCTCCCTGTGCAAACTGACACACACAGACACACACAAACACACACACATTCATATTCTCACTGAAGAATGTGTCTTTAGTGGGGTACACATTGCATGAAGCATGATGTGATGACTTGCTTCTCACTGAAAGGCGTCTTTATTTGTTCCCATAGCTTCCCGTCATCTCATGTGACACACACAGAATGATACGGACAGTGTGAAAAGCACTGGTTGTGCATACAATGGCAATTTACACTGCACATGCTTTTGAATCACTGCACAATTTCCACTAAATCACGGGCGGATTATAATGACTCAGATAATCTGGATGCAAACTTGGCACAGGCCCAACCAGCACACATACTTTGTCCACACTGTGACACAAAGTAACATGTATTACTTTATACTGATGTTCTATAAATGTCATCAACAGCACAATACATACAGACTTAAGGAGTCAAACACACAGTTAAATGCAAAATGTCCAGCAGAGAAAATGCCCTACTTAAAGCACTGACTTTCTTCTTGCATGGAAAAAAATAATTGATCAAGTCATTACAGTCTGCCAGACGGTTCTGATTCAGTGGCCGCAAGTGACAGGCTGTTCACGCATCTCTGTGCTCGCCTTAGTTTATTCCTTACATCCCATTTGCAACAAGGACTGTTCTCCTTGGCAGGTGCTGACAGGAAGCATCAAATAGTCTCAACAGTATACAGAAAGTGTTGAATATAATTAACATTCAAGGTAGTGCTAACACTGCTGCTTCACCACCATCGCTCGTCTCGATGGTCCACCAGCTAATATTTTTGGCTGGCCTGAACCTTTATGTGTATTGCCACCACCAGGCGTCTCTCAGGGCTGTTGTTAGCAAAGAATAAAGTACTTTCAGAGCCAAAGAGTAGACAGTTGAAAGTCTTTAAAGGTTTATTTCCAATGAGTGTTGAGCAGTGATGGACTGTGGGAAAAATGGGTGCGTCCCAAACACTACTGGTGAACCCGGGTGGCGACTGTAGAGAGGGAAAGCGACAGTTAGGTATAGCTGGACTAAGTTTGTCCAATAGAACAGAATAGAATAGCCCTTTATGGTCATTGTACATGCCTTTACCAACAAAGGCAGCTTATATAGGAGAGAGGTGTGTTATGGTTTATGAGAGAAATCATCATAAATTTTCCAAATTCCAAACATGTTTTAATGACCACTAAATCAATGATTTTTACTTTCCACAATAATTAAATGCAACAAAACACAACTTTCATCTTTTTGTGTATTTTGAAAATGGGTTTTTGGAGACCTGGAATGTAAATGTGTCTCTAAAACACCTTTGGTCAGCTTCTGTTGTTTAAGGCTGTAAATAAATATGAAACACGAAAACATTCAGACATTTTTCATTGTGCATGTTTGAGGTATATTACTTAGAGGATAGAAACAAAGTATCAATCCAATCAAGCTAGTATTGATCCAATAGGGATAAAGTGTTGGTATTGATACTATCGATATTTGGATCGATCGGCTCACCTCTAATGGATTGTAGCTGTTAAAGAGTTTGCAAGCTGAGGGCTTATTTGTGAGTGCAGGTGAGAAGAGCTCGAGGTAGAAGTACCGGTGGGCAGGTGGACATGCGGTGTGAGCAATTAGGTATCCACGGAGAATGGGCAGGCTGGAGTCGATTAATCCACTGGACTGTGAGGGTGACAAAGGTTTGAGACCAGCTGTGAGCTCCTGACTCATCCAGTGTACACAGGGTGATTTTCCCAAGAACAGGTAACAAGCTTCAGGCTTTAACCTGGGGTTAAAGGCAGAAACACAGGGAAGCCAACTCAAGACTGAGTGAGCCAAGTCACCATCACTGTGGATGTGACAAATTGGCAGAGAATAAAAGCCACAGCTGGTACTTAAATACACAGTCTGAATGGTAGTGATGTGCGATACCACTGATTTCCTTTCCTATCCGATACCAAGTAAAATTCCGAGTGGTATCGACAATACTGATCCGATACCGATAGTCTGTACAAAAACTTAATGTTTCATTGTATTTCATAATACAATATATTATTGTATTATATAATCGTAATAATATAGCTTCATAATGATTACAGGACATCAGACTACTTGTTCATATTGCTTAATAATGTAGAATTATCATGTATTATCATGTGTCACTGTGGTTCAGGGGGTTGGGAAGCTCTGTAACCGGAAGTTTGCCGGTTTGATCCCCCAGCTTTCTCTGTCCTGGTTGTTGTGTCCTTGGGCAAGACACTTTACCCTACCACCTACTGGTGTTGGCCAGAGGGGCCCATGGCGCGATATGGCAGCCTCGCTTCTGTCAGTCTGCCCCAGGGCAGCTGTGGCTACAACTGTGGTTTGCCTGCACCAGTGTGTGAATGTGAGAGTGAATGAATAGTGGAACTGTAAAGTGCTTTGGGTGCCTAGAAAAGCGCTATATAAATGCAATCCATTATTATTATTATTATCATTAGAAATAAAAAAACTGAAGTTTTGCGCTATTTGAACATGTTGCCTGCCTGCAGCACTAAAGGACTCCGCAAGAGACGTCTGTCTCCCCTAGCAGCACCTGTCTCTCTCCTCCTCTTCAGTTCGCCTCAACATAAGCTTGTCATATTCTGCGATATGATTTACTCTGAGGTGTTCGACTAGGTTAGTGGTGTTGGCACAGCACCTCACTGTCTTGCCACATGTATCGCAAACTACGTCTCGGCCGTTTGTGGAGGTAAAATACGTCCTCACATGACTCCATTTACGCTCAGCCATTGTTGTGAGTGCGCACGCCAGGGGCTGACACATTTATACAGCCTTATTTTGCATATGACTGTGAAAGGCGTAAGAGGAAGTAGTTCCTTCCAACTTAGACGATCCAAATGATATAGTTTCTTTCCACGGTGTTCCTGTTAATGAAAAACTACAAATTTAGCCCAAAGTACTAAAATATCAATATTTTAATATGAGAATCGATTCTAGAACATAAATTACTGGTATCGGAAGAATCGATATTTCAATATCGATCCGCACATCACTACTGAATGGATTTACAAGTGTGGAGGTACAAGCCTGAGAAGGGCAGCTCCACTCAAGAGCAGGACACAGACCGGCTCAGCTCTCCACCTGAAAGAAGAAACAGAGAAAGCTCATATCTGCCCAAACAGTGACAAATAATTTGGGATAGGTACCTCGGAGTGGTCCTGGAAAAAAAAATAAAAAATTAAACTCCAAAACAATAACTGCACGTGCCATTTTAAAGAGCCCGGCAACCTCGCAGAAGCCAGATGAAAAGAAGCTGAACAAAAGGAAAAGGTGATGACAGATAAAAGTCTGTGCAGGCTGATGAAGTCAGAGTACTGTCGCTTGATAAAGCACTTTATTTTCTGATAGTTTTAAAGTTGTTACCCACCCACACCTCCACAAAACCCTGTGGGAAGGCCCTGTATGTAACCCAATGAGAAGGCTTCAGCCTGTCTGCTTTCACTGCTTTGTGAATGCATTTTTGTGTGTGTGTGCATAGCTGCAAAAACCTGCAGCTCTGACATAGACAGAACAGAAAAACAGACGAGACGGTCGGGGTGTAACCTGGTCGCTACATTTGTATAAGTGAACAAGGAGGTGTTTTTATACAGTCGCGTCTGTTAAAACACAGCAGACAAATGCAGATATTCTTCACAGGCCTCCACTGCTGTGTACGCGCAGACAAACAATGCTCTGAAGTAAGTTTTTAGTTACCTCAAGGGTTTCTCTGAGAAAAACTTCCAGGTACTTTGGATGGAAAAAAGGGTGCAGTCCACCTGGGAACTTGAGATGGAAGCATTAGCCTCCAGGTCAGCATCTAGGTCATCACAGGAGCCAGGACTGTGGCACTGGCACCACTGCTGATATGCAATGCTTTGCCAGTCATCTAAGTATGCCTTTTTTCTATAGACTGTCTATGCTGCCTTCATTTTGACTGCCAGACAGTTATATTCAGCTTTTAGCCTACATCCTTATGATTTTTGATTTGACGAGCATGGTTGCAGTTTGACTCCAGTGTCTGGCCGGGGCCTTTCTGTGTGGAATTTGCATGTTCTCCTCCCGTGTGCATGGTTTCTCTCCGGGTACTCCCCTTTTCTTCCCTCACTTCAAACACTTAGCGGGGTTAGGTTAATTGGTCATTCTAAATTGCCCATAGGTGTGAATGTGAGTGTGAATGGTTGTTTGTCTCTTTGTTAGCCCTGCTTCAGATTACCCCGCCTCTCGCTGGGATGGGCTCCAAGACCCACTCCCCGCCGCAAGGCCAAGGGCTACCATTGGTTTCAGAGCCCAAAACATACGCCTGCATCGCCCAAGTAGTAATCAGTCCATGATTAAATTTACTCACACGCAATTGTACATCTGTAAAATCATCTTTTTTTCTGTTTACAAGCCAGGAAACACGGTGTAATTAAGGTGATTCATGTTGGTTTACTGCAACGATGAGCTTCATTATAAAACAAAAAGTATATGATGACAAACACGAGGGCCTGCAGCGACTTACTGTAATATTTCATGTAATTCATGGAATGTGTAAAACGAGTTTCATTGCCGTATTGAGAATAACATCTAATGGTACGTGGTGTTTTTGGCTTGTGCTAATCACTGTGTTTGTTAATAGTCTCCTTAGAGGAAGGCACATTTCTCTCCCAGTCCCTAATGCAATAAAAGGCTCTTAGCAGCTCCTTCAAATGCATCGGGACTGTGCTTTTCCCTATTTCCTTTTGTATGTCATTAATTTCCATATTTAATTAGCTCGGCTCATTAAACGGCATGCACGCAGGAATGTATGCAGGAATAATTGCATGCAGAGTTATAGACACAAATTATCCATAATGTTCTTGTGTGAGTTGTGACAGAAGATGTAGGCCTTGTTGATTAGTCCACTCTAATAGACATGGCACTTGATTTGTTTGTCTTGTCACTGCGTGTGTGTGTGTGTGTATATGTGTATGTGTGTGTGTGTGTGAGAGAGAGAATACGAGTATGGATGTGGGTAAAAGTGACTCTACCCTTGGGTGCTTTGGTGTGCATGTTGTTAACATGTATGTTTCATGTGTGCGTCCGCTTGTGTGTGTGTATTTGTGCCAATCTAGCCGTCAAGTCCAAACCATGTTAAAGAGTGAAATTACCCATCAGCTCTAGTAAAAGCATGGCTGACAACCTCTAATCACGGTCACGAAGAAAAACAAATCATTGTCGCATGTGGGCAGGCGCACATGCATGCACCCCTGGCCAGGACAAAGATACTGGATGACCCAACCACCCTCCCACCCCAAACACACACACACACACACCACACACACACACACACACACACACACACACACACACACACACACACACACACACACACACACACACACACACACACAAAGATCCTTTTGTCTTCCCTCTCTTTGGGTCATTTTTTTTAAGTGATACCAAAGAGAGTAACTTTGCCACATCGCCACAAACGAATGAGGGATTCTCCCCGGGCACGCTGTCACCCACTCAAATATATGTTTACAGCTTTTACAATAAGACATTCAGAGAAGGAATATAGGTGATTTTTAATCATGTACCACCACAGAGAGACATGCATGAATGACTCTGACATTTACAATTAGCTGTTGTCAGCGGCCAAAGGCAGTAGTGCAATTTAGTAGGTGCACATTACTGTCGCAAATGGAAGTGACAACAATTTGATATGTTATTTGAAAGTGGCGTGATAGCGAATTGTATTTGACCCTGTTTAAGTGGGCTCACTCTTGATAGGCGAACGCCCTTTATTCAAAAGAGATAATTGGTTTTGCAAAATGTTGTTCACGCAGACGCTGAAAGATTTTTTTTCTTTTCTTTTCATTTTTTTTTTTTTTTTTTGCGTTTTTGGAGTCAAAGTAGCGGGCGCTGATTAACCTTGTCATAGTTGTTGACATCTCACGACCACGCAGCTCTTAGATTCAGCGCATTCTCCTGCATCAAATGGCTTCCCCCCCCCCTGCGTGCCAAGGATAAGTGTTAAATTAGTGTTTTTCTTTATCATTGTTCTTCCCTTAACAGATGCTTTCACAGTGGAGACAATATTCTTCCAAGCGGGGCTGGGGAGTGCGAGGGTAAGTTTCTGAACCAGAACTTCTGAGGCAGCGATAGTTTATGACTCAGGAGGTTGAGTGAGAAGCGGGGAGCGCAGTTGGGAATGGCACGGGTGGGGGGTGCAGCGGGGGTGGGGATCGGTCATTCTGGTCTCTTTGGTCTCCTTGCTGTGGTTTCTTCCCATTTGGCTTGCAGACAAGTGTATTGTGCATGGGGCCTCTCTGATGTGGTGCTGTGATGATGAGTAAGCACACATATGATGAAGTGGGTATGTGTGTGGTATCCAGAGCTCTGCCTGACACATGGCCATGAGGAAATTGAGAGACAGGATTAAAAAGCGAGGGGGGGAGGGGTGGTGATGGAATATATATCACACAGCTTTTTACAGGCCAGACATTTCTCTCCATCTAATTAGAGGACAGTTGTGGGTTCTCCCGGTTACGTAACTTCTGAAGATTTCCTGGTGGAAAAGTCATATGTTTAACATGACACATCTGGGTAAATTATTCAGAGATTTTGGAGGATGAACTAACTTCAACTTTACCCAGGTTTTCTGTTCTTATTTGCTTTAATCATATTGAAGATAGACATGGGCCACAGGAAAACAACAGTCCCTTTTTCAAAGGCTTCATGAGTCTGTCAGCCAAAGTGTCATTTTCTCTTATGAAATTGTTTCACTTTTAAAGCTTCCATACATTTAGAACAGCTTTGGACAGCAGCACAGTACATTGTTTTGTTCCGATTGTTAATCAGGCTTCACTACATTTCATATTACACTACTGAGTAGCGCCTACAGTGCTGTGAAAAAGTATTTTCCCCCTTCTTGATTTCTTATTGCTTTGCATACTGTTTCAGATCATCAAAGAAATTTTAATATTAGACAAAGATAACTTGAGTAAATAAAAAATGCAGTTTTTAAATGATGATTTAATTTATAAAGGGGGAAAAAGTTATCCAAACCTACCCAGTTCTGTGTGAAAAAGAAATTGCCCCTCAAAACTTAAAAACTGGTTGTGGCACCCTTGACAGCAAGGACTGCAATAAAGTGTTTTATGATAACTGGTAATGAGTCTGAGAATTTTGGCTCACCTGTTTCATGTCATGCCAAAGCATCTCAGTCTGACTGAAGTCCCAACTTTGACTTGACAACTTTTAGCCATTCAGATGAAGACTTGCTGGTGTGTTTCGTATCATTTTCCTGCTTCATAAGCCAAGTGCACTTGTGCTTAAGAGGACGAATTGAATCCTGGACATTCCTCTTTGGGATTTTCTGGTAGAGAGCAGAATTCATGATTCCATCAGCAAGTTGTTCAGGTCCTGAAGCAGCAAAGCAGCCGTGAACCATCATCATGTTTGACCACTGGTGTGATGATCTTTTTTGTGAAATGCTGTGTTAGTTTGGTGCCAGATGTAACAGGACTCAAACCTTTTAAAAGTTCAACTTTTCTCTCGGCAATCTACAGAATATTTTGCCAAAAGTTTTGAGGGTCATCAAGGTAAATTGATGTTTTTAGGTAAATGTGAGATGAACCTTGTGTTCTTCTTGGTCAGCAGTAGTTTTCTCCTTGAAACTCTCCCATGAATGCTATCTTTGACCAGTCTCTTTCTTATTGTTGAGCCATGAACTTTGACCTTAACTGAAACAAGTGAGGAGTAATCTTGGTAAACTGGCCACTACTGGGAGGGTGACCACTGTTCCAAGTTTTCTCCATTTGTGGATAATGGCTTTTACCGTAGTTTTGTGAATAAAAGCCTTAGAAATGACTTTGTAACCCTTTCCAGACTGACAGATGTCAATGTCTTTGTTTCTCAGCTGTTCTTCAGTTTCTGTAGATCGTAGTATGATGTGTTGCTTTTTAAAATCTACAGACTAAGACTACTTCTTAGCCAGAAAGGTTTTATTTAAGTGATTTATAGATAGATTAAATATGGCAGTTCTGTCAAGTCTTAGTGTGGCTAAATAAATGAAATTCAGCTTTCCAAAAAATGTGGTTAATCACAGTTAATTCATCATTTAACAATGGGGGTAATTAGTTTTTCACAGCCAGTTAGATTCAGATAGCTTTTTTATTCTAATAAATGAACTCTGAAGCTCAGATCTGAAACATGTAAGTGTAACTAATACACAAAAAATAAGAAATCAAGAATGGGGGCAAATATTTTTAAGAGCACTGTGTAAGCTGGCTCTTCCAATCTGTTAAATACTCCCAGTTTGTTACACAGATTTACTGACTCAAGCTTAACTCACCTATTTTCAGGTCGTGATGATATCACTGTGCCATCATCAGGGTTATGTCTCAGCTAATGAGTCATATAAAGCATCAGAGAACGTGATTCAAAATTTACTTTATCTGTTTCCCACACAGACCTGAGCTGTGTGGTTGCCCAGGTTTGTTTGTTTTTCCTTTTTATCATTTCTCATCATACATCTGAAAGAATTATCATGGCATCACGCAGCTTTGTAATGGACAGTCATTGACAGTTTGGAAGTTCAGTTCACTGGAAAGTAGCCAGGTAGCCCCTACTGATTGGCTCACTGGCAACATTTTTGGTTTTACAGTAGTTGGTATAATCTATGTGTTTCTTTATAAAGGATTGTGCCCTGTGGTGGGTAAAGACCCCAGAACCAAAATATAAAACTGCTAACTTTATAAATGGCTATAAATGCTTTAAAAATTTAAAGCAGTTGAATGAGGATGGATTTTTCCAGTCAATGGATTTTTCACGACTTGGCAACACAAAAGCTATTTTTATTTAATGGCCTATATCTTGGCTAACAGTAATTAGTAAGTTATTATTGTCAGAGTTCCCTCAATCAAAAAACACATGAAAGATCAAGACAAGAATGCTTCATTTCCCAGATTAAGTGCTAATAGATACACTGGCAGCTCTGCTATCATTATGCTGTCATACTGACAGTGTTAACATAGTGAATTTTTGGGGTCCAGTTGGTATGTTCATCATCTCAGTAAGTATGTTAGCACGCTAACATTTTCCAAATGCAACTTAACAGTCAAGCTGTGACTGTATCTTATTAGTTTTAGAAGTATCAGCCATAAACACAATGTCTCAAGCCCTGAAAACAACCCCATATGCCAATTGGTGTTATCATGAACTTTTTTTATTGTCACCTTTATACAGTGCAGAACACAGCATTCAAGCAAATGAATTTTTGGAAGCCTGTTTCCGCCTCTGAAAAAAAGAAAAAGCATCCATAACTTGAAATTTCGACTTATTAACTCGAAATTTTGACTTATTTTCTCAAAATTTCTACTTACTGTCTCGAAATTTCGACTTATTAACTTGAAATGTTGAGAAAAGTAACTCAAAATTTCGAGTTAGCTCTGCCGATCAATAATCTACATGGAATGCGCACTGAAAACCGGATCGCAACAAACTGGTGCTTTCGAGAGTATGTTTGCTGATAGTAACACCATGTGATTCAGCTAATAACACAAGGATTTCATCATTTGTGAAGCTGAAAATAATCAGCAATTTGTGCATTCAAGACTGGCTGTAATACTGGTAGCTTAGCTGTAGCATTTGTAGCTGAGGGCTTCAGCTTCCAGGTAACAAGGAAATGATGTCATTCACGTAGATTACTGATTGGCAGTGCTAACTCAAAATTTTGAGTTATTAATTCAAAATTTTGAGAAAATTAAGTCAAAATTTTGAGCTACTTTTCTTGAGTCGAAATTTCAAGTTAATAACTTGAAATTTTGAGTTATGGATACTTTTTTTTTTTTTTTTTTAGTTGCAGAAAGGGGTTTCCATATGCATTTCATGTTGTAAAGCAAGTGTTTTTATCCAAACCATAATCGTTTCCTAATCCTAGTAAGTCATAATGTCATACAGTATAAATGGTCATCTCATGGTAGGCTAACCTCAGAAGCCACACCCACTCACAAATCAAAAATGTTGTTTACAAGCAGCAAGGGACGGGGGAGGGGAATGATAGCTAGATCAAAGGTCAGTAAAAATAAATAAGGATTATTTTGAACTTTATATTATTCATATCTAGTTTAGTAGAAATCAAAGAATTAAAAAATGGAAAATACTGAGTCTTTACGTTAATGCCAATGCACACTGAACATAAAGTATCTTCACACTGAAATATATACAGACGCTGCAGATAAGGTGTTAGTAGCACATACACACATATAAATGGCTTCAGAAATGCCAATCCGCGCCACACTTTTCTTTACAGAGCGAAACAACAGTCATTAGAAGATGTAATGGATTAGCCACGGGTAGAGTGAAGGGAGACAGAAAAGAGAGGGAAGAGCAGACAAACCAAGATCGAAATGATGGAGATTGGCAGTTGGGTAAAATGGATTGGATAGACCGCTCTACGGATGAGGAGACAAGACGGAGAGCTGATGCCTACCACCGCAGCGAGAGATAATGGAAACTGATTACAGAAAAAATCAACAAGGTTTCTCTCATTCCAGGAGTACTGCTCGAAAACGTGCTGTTAATATGATTGGTGAGGCCCCAGATCCTGGTTAAAACTGATTGTCACTGCATTTGATCCACAGCATCAACAAGTTCTAAATATGGAAAAGGAGAAAAAAAAACCCCAGAAGGTGACAGAGGATAAAACTGAAAACTCTGAGCTGGAGAGATGGGGTGAGAGGAATTGCAGTTGTTTTTTGGAGTTCTCTGTGCTTCCGTGCGGCCTTCTCGTCAAAAACAGCTCTTGTGTTTATGCAGCGCATACCCTGGCTTATGTTCATCTGAGGGAGTCGAGGAGTTGCAGGAGACAAACAGGATGTCTGTGGGAGGACAGATGAGAGAGGGTAAATCTGACGAGGAAGTTTGTGTATGTGTGTGTGTGTGTTAATCCCAGGAAGGGCTTCCTCTGAATCTGAGCTGCTTGGGAGCTCTGTGGGAGTTCCAGACGTTGACACGAGAAAAAGCAGGGGAAGAGAGTAAGAAGAAAAGAGAACGGGGGGGAGAGAGAGAGAGGGGTACAAGAGAGTGAGAAGGATCAAGGAGAGAAGCACTGCTGAATCCAACTTCTAAAGCACACACACACACACACACACACACACACACAACACGTGGGGGAAAACCACCCACACAGAGGGAGTTGCAATAACGGCAGTGGTACTGGTGTCATTACGAGCTGATGACGATGAGCACAGACCCACCTCATCGACTCGCAGCCTGAATCAACTCAAAAGCTTTTTCCTCAATCAAGAGCTACTCACAACCTCTGACTGAACAAACATGCCATCTGACCCGAAGCGGACGGTTAGCGCAATCAACCCTCAGTGTTTGTTTTTGTGCCAGGTGGGCGGAGCTTGTGGCCGGACACCAAAATTACAGATCAAAACAGCTCTTATGTCAGTTTCAAGCAGTGCAAAGTATGACAGCGCTGGGTTAATTAGACCCAAATGACGAAAACTCAGATGATTCCTGAAGGTAAAGGTAAAATAAACATTGGTGACACTTTTCTTTTGTTAAATCTCAGAAAATGTGCATGAATTGCTGTGATCATCCAAAGAGATTAATACAATTCAATTTAATTCGGTTTAGTTGTATTTATATGGCACCAAACCACAAAAACAGTCGCCTCAAGGTTTTTTATATTGTAAAGTAAAGACCCAACAATATTAGAGAGAAAACCACAACAGTCAGATGACCTTCTATGAGCAGGCACTCTGTGACAGCGGGAAGGAAAAACTCCCTTTTAACAGGAAGAAACCTCCAGCAGAACCAGGCTCAGTGCAGCCATCTGCTGGGACCAGTCGGGGTTGAGGTGAGGAATCAGTGATAATAAGTAATGAGATGCAGAGTGGTAGAGCAGGTCAACTACTAACCGGAAGGTTGATGGTTCGATCCCAGTCCGCCCCCTTGTCCTTGGGCAAGATACTAACCCCATGTTGCTCCATCGGAGTATAAATGCGTGTGAATGTTAGATAGCAAGTACTTAAAAACAGCATAGTGTGAATGAGTGAATGTACAAGTTGTGTAGATAGAGATAGAGCAGTAAAGCACAATATAAGAACCAGTCCAGTCCATAAACACATAGAGAGTAAAGAAGAAAAGCTACTAAGGGCCGAAGGTTCAGGTCTCCATCGTCTTGGCTTGGGCTGAACTAAAACAACGTAATAGATAACGACGGATGTTATGGTAATGTCTTTACTTTGTTTGTAACAAGACAAAACAAGGTCTTGATAGGATCTTCAAATTAATGCAGGAAACAAACATTTACAGAATTTAACTCTGATTTTACCTGCAGCCTTTTGTGCAGTTATGTTTGCGTTACCCAAACCATGGTATTCTAGCAACTTATAAAATATGACAAATATCTCTTTGATAACAACTGAGAAAGTATACCAGCCTTAAAAAAACCCCCCTCTTCACCTGTCAGTGATTTTAATGTTGTGACTGACTGGTGGGAATTTTATACCATATGTGAATCTATTATGCTCCAGTGACACTAAGTGTGCGCTCAGAGAAGGCATTTAAAATGCAGGTATTCCTGAAGATATCATCGGAGCGCCCAAAGATACGGCCTTAGTACTGTTATCTTAGCTTACCACACGCTGTGTGTGGCTGGGATACTTTCAGAAAATAAAAAAAAAAACAACATCTCTCCAGCTAACAGTTATGGTGCCCTTGAAATCGTAAAAGGCCGTTCTGAGACAAATTAGCAGTTGTAGTCATTCTGTTGGAACCCCTGCTGTGCCAGTCAGCAGTGCTCCCCTCTGATTTAAGATTATGAGCCTTCAGTGCTCAGCCGCATTCACATGACAACTCTCTCCATTCACATGCTTTATGGAATCATCACTGTCGCCGCCCAGCAAATGAGTGCAGCAATATTTAGGACAAATGCCACAGCAGAATGGCCCCGCGAAACAATGCTTTTGAATATTTCATCACTCTGGAAAACCAGATTAAAGCCAGGGGGGGAAGATGACAGCACTTTCCCAAAGCTGTGTGGGTGTTGCAGGGCTGTACCTCGCAGGGAGGTACCGGGATTTAGCAGCAGAAGCATAGAAGCGTTGCTGTGGCTGATGGGTTGTTTGTGTTGCAGGGTGCAGTTTCCTCAGCGCAGCGAGGTCTGGCTGCCAGAGAGGCTGCGGAGTGCACTGGCTGTGGCCTCTGCTGACTGGCTTTCCACACAGCATCTGTGGAGGCAGAGATAAGCGGTGACACACACACACGTGCACACAAAGTGCGCACACATTCTGTTTGACGTCTGACGTCATGAGTGGATTTTGTGGGCCTGTGCGAGTGTGTGATGTTTTGTGGTTCATCTATTTTTAAGAACCAGGGGCCATATGGGTGAGGTTCCAACAGGATCCTGGGGGCCAAAAGTTCAGAGAAAGACAGAGAGAGAGAGAGAGAGAGAGAGGATGAGTGGCAGCCTGTGTGGATGAAAGCGAAGGCAAGTGGATGAAAGGCGCTCAGGATGACAGTGAAAACTTGCATGAGCTATAACTCCAAACAGCCTCATATGCAGAACATCACAGCTGGTTATTTTCCATTTACTTCCATTGCATTTTCATAGGCTGCGGTCACAGAAAACAGATCACCATATTTATTATTAATCCAAACAGCTCCCTTCCTCCCACCGGGTCTTCTCGCCCTCAAAGCTGTGCAGCCCTCCCTTGCCTCGGAGTGCAGGCCAGCCTCCCTGCGAGGCACCTCCAGGTAATGGCCTGTGAAATGACTGGGCTTTTGTTGGTTGGGACACTCGCTGGAGGCCCGGGCAGCTTATTTATGGAGCTGCTGTGGTCTTTCTCCTGGCCTCGACACCTATAAATACACGGGGAAGGTTAGCTTGCTAAAACAAACAATGATGTGAGCCTGGGACGTCTGAAATAGAATATGCAATTCTGCAGCTTAGCCCTCTATAAAAAGAGCTGCAGTCTATCTTTAGGTGGGAGGGGAGGAAGATTTAGAACTGCGGTGCGAATGCTGTTTCAGCTCTAGGGATGACTTCAATACATAATGAGATGGTATTAGAGTTTAAGCTTTAATGACCTGAACCGTAGATGCAATGGACCTTCTACCCTACCAGTACAACAATGTGTACAGCGGAGTTTAAGGCAAGCGCCGTGTGAAAGCAGGGTTCATTTCCTGTTATAAAGATGCAGTGCAGCCAAAAGTCATATTTCTTGGAATTTTCTTGAAAATCAATTAGACACACCTGCAAATGTGCATGACTTATGCTAAGATTTTTTTCTTTTTAATTTAAATCTCCAGCTAGCTTTCATGGCCTCGAAAAAATGTAACAGTCAAGTTGTATTTGGAAGAGACTGAGGTGTCAGTGAAGTAGGTGTTGGCAGCCGGGTTCCATATGTTAAACCTGGACAGGTTTCAGCACATATACACACACACACACGCACACTGACAGTGGTAGAAACGGTAGATCTGCATAATGGATATACAAGGGCCTCTTGTTAGTGTCTGCTTTTAGCCAAGCAGAGCTGAGCACACTGCAGACAGGACTGGAGAGCAGCCCAGACCTGGAGATGGCAAACGTGGTTAAACTGATAAAACTGTCATTACTATGTTGGAGGCAGCTGGGGAGGTGCAAGGGTGAGAGAAAAGGAGTAAGAGAAAAATATGAGTAAGAGAGAACACATCCTGTCAGGGTTACTGGCTTGCAGGCTTTGGGTTTAGACCAATATCCTGGGCCGATATTGATCCATCAGATATCGTGGTTTTGATATTTTGTGGTCCCTCGCAGCCCACAGTTTGAAAATGTTTCCAAGAATTTCTATTGACTGACATGGTATTGATTTTTTAAAAAAACAAAAAAACTACAGCATGTAAATCAAAGAATCAAACACATAAATTGAGTCTGAATGATATAAACTAAAGTCAAAAGGGTCTTACAATCAGATTGTGAGTACTGGATTTGATTATGATGAAGAATCAAAGAAATATACACTCAATGTCCACTTCATTAAATACATCCACTAAACTGCTCCTTGAATGCAAGTACTTAATTAGTCAATTACATGGCAGGAACTCAATGAACTTAGGCGTATAGACATGTCAAGACCAACTACTACAATTCACACTGAGAAATAATAGGGAAATAAGGTGATGTAAGTGAATTTGACTCCAGCATAGTTGTTAGTCGAGCCGGTCTTGAGTACTCTTTCTTTTGCACTGTTTTTGAAGTACAACCATCTCTAAGGTTTACAAAGAATGGCCAAAGAAAGACAAAATATCCAATGAGCAGCAGCTCTCTGAGCAAAAATGTCTTGTTGATGGCAGAGGCTCAGAGGAGAATGGCCACATTGCTTGGAGCCAATAGGAAAGTAACAGGAAAATAACCACTCGTTATAACCAAGGTATGCAGAAGAGCATCTCATGCACAACACTCCAAGCCTTATTATTTCCTGTGTGGCCTTCTGCTACTCTTAGCTGTTGGGTGCCACTCCTAGTAAGATGTACCTAAGAAGGTGGTTGGTGAGTGTATTTCTAAAATCATTATCATATGTGAAATATAAGATCACGATTCTGCTTCCGTTCTGTTGTTTTTGTCATGTTTTGCTGCTTCTGTGCGCAGGTATTACCCTGAATGCAAACAGACCGGAAGTGCAACAAGTGGTGCAACATAAATTATATAACCCCATGAAATTTTGGCCACTGAATGAATTAAAGTTATATATCTTCTTAATATATATTTTCTATGGAAAAAGACAACTGGACAGTTTTAAACTGAAACAGTAACCTGCAAAATACTAAATATTCAGGAAGTGAAAAGTGATCAGACATTGCATTGATTTAAGTTCTTTCTTTGAGCTTGTGCTTATTTGCATTCACTCATTTGATTTATTTTTGGACAATTCCTTTGTTGAATAATTTGGACACAAATTTGATGCTGTACAAAACCAGCTGTTACTTTAGTGAAAAAAAATTAATCCGATTTGCTTTTGTCTTCATTTATAATGAAGCAATTTGCAATTTCTCCATGTGGACAGGATTTAAACATAATTCAGTAGCATTAAGTAGTAACTTATATTATCTTGTGTTTTTTTCACATATGGTTCGTTTACATTGTCTTCCAAACTGACATTTTTTCTTTTTGACAGTCCACATTTCCCACTAAATCAGTTTAACAATATTCAATTACTTAATTAAAGTTTTGTCTCTCACTTAATGAGTTTGCAATGACCAAAAAAATATGACCAAACCAATGTCTCGCTCTGTGTTGGCATCAGTGTGGGAGCTGCTGATTCAGCCATATGAATTTCATTGGTTTAAATGGAGCTTTTCCTTTTCTGATGATCTGATTCTGCCTCGCAGGTATTTTTTCGCGCCGAACAAATGATGGTGTGAGTGAAAATAGTTAAGTTTCTTGCTATCAGCACTTTAACTCCAAAAATATCAGTATCGGCCTTGAAAACCCATAAAGGTCAAACCCTAGCAGAGTTAGCTGCTGTAAAATCAAACATGCTGTTCAGCCGTGCTGAGAGAGGAAAAGGGGTGCAGTGTGAGGGAGGGAGGAGGATGGTTTGGAAGGTGTTATGTTGCAGTGTGGTGCCAGGGGAGCTGTGAGGCTTGGCAAAGAAGTGTGTGTTCACATCCCCAGTTTTCCTAGTGCTGCTGGAGAAAGGGGAGGGAAAGAGCATGAGGGGAAGAAGGGTGAGATAAATGGAAAGACAGTAGGCGGGGAGGCTACGGAGACATACGCCAGGGACAATTTACCCATCTATCACTCCCCAGCATTAATCAAAAGCTAAACGTGTGACTTGGTTGTGGAAAAATCCCCAGCACCTTTGGTTCATCGTGTCAGTATGTGCGCACATCTCTAAAATGACAGCCCCTCAAAACATTTTCATCCCAGGTGTAAATAAACCACACTGATCTGTCCTGCTGGATTTACAACTCCGGCTGACCAGATATGGCTGCAGGATATGAACATGTAAGATTTGAGTCTGCGCTGCTTTGCCCCAAGTGGCTGGCTAGCAAACGCTTGTAAAACATTCACTCAGAATTACATGAGCATGCACATTTAGACAATAAGAGCACTGATACAGACCCTCTCTTAGGTTACTGTATCAAAAACCCTCTGACAGTCTGACACATTTTATTTTAATGCACTGAACATATAAATTGTACATACAATGTGGACATAGCCACTGTGACCATCAACCATTGGTTAGTGATGTCCTATTATGAAGCTTCAAGCTGAACATTTTCTCCGTGCAGTCGTGGTTCTTTGAAACTGGACCCAACAAGCAATGATGGCGGTTGTTCGCTGACTTTAGTTTGCTTTGTTGTCCTTGTCTTTAATGACCTGTAATTTTTGTGTTATTGAGACAAAACAAACAAACTAGTGCTGTCAGCGTTAATCTCATTAAAATGACGGCATAACTGCATTAACGCCGCAAATCTCCGTTAGCGAGTTAGCGCAGATCGCCCCGTGCGTGGGGCTGGACGGCGCTAACGTGTTAACAAGCTAACCGCTCTAACACATTGATGCCATTAATGTCATTTTAACGAGATTAACGCTGACAGCACTAAAACAAACAAACAAATAAACAAACAAATTCTTTAAAAATTATCTGTACTTTAGTAGCATAGCTTTTGGGCTACTAAGCTAGCTTCTAAATTCTCCAATATGCTAACTGCTAGCTGCACAGTGGTGCACAAGTGGCATGATCAATAGGATGGTAGTGTTTATTTATATATACTGTTATGGTAAAAAGAAAGTGTACCCAATTCAATTTTAATGTCTTACCTGAGAGAATATAACTTAAAAAAACATCTGGCGCAAAGCAGGTAAGTAAACGCAGCCTGAGAATAACTACTGCGCCATTGTTTATTCAAAAATAAGCCAAAATACAGAAACAATGAGTAAAAACCAAGTACAACCATACTTCTTTCACATAAATTAAGAGCGTATTTTAAATAAATTAAATGAAATGATCATCAGAAAGTGATAGGTAAAAGTAGTGCATTGTTGACTTGTGAGTTGTACTTAGTATTTCACACAGTACTTCAATGTTTTGGCTTAGCTTCTGTTAGATAAATAATGCCATGAAGTAATAAGTCATGTGTTTTGTTAAAATGAGGTTGGATTTAAATAATCTTAGAAATATAAAAAATTAAAACAAATTAAAAAAATTTGAACGCATTAGAGCATTAGAAGTGAAAAAGAGCATTTTCTTTAACCACAACCTTTAAAAAAAAAAATCGGATATCTGCTTTGTGGATATGATAAAACTCTGTGGAGATGAAGGAAACAAAATCATCAAGTGATTATTCATCACTTTTTATGCATTCATGCATCATCAATAACAGTAACACCTTTCAATGTATTCATATTTATGCTATATGTTATTAATATCGAAAATAATGACACACTGTAGCTACTTTAATCAATTACTCTAAAATAACTGATTAAAATAATAAAAAAAACCAACCTTGTCTATTTTGCATGGCAAGAATAGATACAGTCCTGTGCGAAATTCACAGCCATCTTGACATCTTTATATTTTGCTTCTAAGAAACTAGACGTTTTTGTAGTTTTTCTTTGATCGCTTTTTCACTTATTCTCAGAATGTAAAGGAAAGTTTTCTTTTTCTTAAGCCACTTGACCTGAATGCTTCAAGCATAAAAGTGGCATCTAACTCTAACATCTAACCAGCATTGTGTCTACACATAACAGACAACTTAGCAAAAAACATTTTTAAATTGTGTCTTGTATCTTGTAGCAGTATGTCTCACAAGCACATCCCATCTCTTTAGATGAATCTATGAAAAATATCATCAATGACAGTTTGACAGGCATGACTTGTATTTTTGATTCTCAGAGAGCTATTAGCCAAAAACCTGGCATATATTAACATGGAGTGCAGTGTGTCCTGTAAAAAATTGAGGAAATGGGACAAGTGGAGGAAAAAAGAAGTGGCAGTATCTGAAAGTCATGTCCTAAAGGACCCAAGAAATGCATTTGGCCCTTCAGCTGACCCATCTACTGTTCAGTGAATCCTCATCAGAAATGATCTCAGTGGAAGGTTGGCTGTCAAGAAGTCATTCTTAAGGAAGGTAAACAGCGAGCAAAGGCTGAAGTATGCAAAATTATCACAAGAACTGCTAACAGGTCTCATGGAGTGATGAATCTAGCCATCTGTGTCTACAGCCATCTGTAAAACATGATGGAGGCTCTGTTGTGGTTTGGATCTGCATTTTAACCAGTGTTGTTGGAAATCTTGTCAAAACTGATGGACTTATGAACACAAAAAAGTACCATCACATTTTGATCCACTGTGCAATAAGATCTGGAAGGCATCTGATTGGCAATGACTTGAATTTTCAGCATGATATCGATCCAAAACACACTGCTAATGCAGCAAAAGCATACCTTGATAGAAAAACACACAATACAACACTATCAGTCATGAACTGGCCTCCCCAGAGCTCGTACCTCAACAATACCAAAGCAGTGTGAGATCATGTGTGAGAGGATAGAATAAATGGCAGCCAATACCCAAAGAGGAGCTTTGAATGTCCTTCAAGAAGCCTGGAGAACTATTTCTGAAGAGAGATGACAAGAAAGTTTGCCTAAGAGAGTTCAGACTGTGCTGAAAAATAAAAGTGGTCCTATCGACTTATATATACTGAATTGTGCAGCATATACAAGATTTGCATGATATACTATATTTCCATGTTTGTTTGCAATACTCTCTATTACTTAAAAAAGGTAATTTTTGAAAAACTGCAAGAAATCTGTATATTATCAAGCGACTAACAGTCAATGATTCTGTTACAACATCTTTCCTTCATTTAGGACATCAGAGAGAAATTAGACACGTACTTGAAAGATTGGAGACCTGTGGAAGAACGATGTGTGGGAGTCTCTTTTTTGGCTCCATTGTTGCATAACTTTAATAATTTGAAGTCTGACAAAATGCTACATTACTCAGCTCATGCTTTTGATTTATTGTGTCATCTTTGCATCAGTTACATTGCTACACCATACCGTAGGCATGATTACACTGACATTCAAGGCTCATTTGAACACCAGGTACATGTCTGTCACAATGCTGTGTGAAGCTCAACATTTTGCTTTAGGACCAAAAAAATACCTTATTGTATGAAAGAAAATGAAATCAAGATGTGTTAAGATGAATATTTTTACAGTGTACTTGCCCATTAGCGCAAAGCATTCTGCAAGCAAACACACAGACGCACAAATACCGAAGCAGAAAGTAAAACAGACGCCCAGAGGCTCCCATTATACTGCAGAGTGAAGTCAGTTGAGGTCATTAGGATGATTTTATGAATACAAACTACTTTAAATGAAGTATTCATGAGGAGAGGCTGCACTCAGACCAGTGATTAGTGCAAGATCTCTTTGTTGGAACGTTTAATTAGTCTCCCACCTAGCGCGGATACCTAATGCCGCTTTTTACACACAAAAGAAATAAAAGGCATTGATCAAATGCGATCAATAGAATGTTGCCTCTGGGACTGTAGTGTTTGAACATTTGTTGCTCTAAAGTGCTGTTCTTCCCCTTCCCCTTGCCCCCCCTCTCCTGTGTGATACCCATAGAGGGTAAGGGGTGAGTTTAGGTGAGAAGGGGAAATCAGTGTGATGACACAAGAGTGAAACTGAAGGTGTTGGTGCGGAGGACCGCCGCGCTGTGGTTTGGGATTGCTGCTGATGTAAAGTGTGATCTGTCTGTCACTTTGACTCACTGTCAGCAGTGTTTACCCCCGTTAGATGCCTCACCTGCTGCTGGGATGTGTCCCACAGCGTGGTGAGAAGTGCCACAGACAGCTTGTGTCATCATATCCAGGGCTTGCCCTATTGGCTGCAATCAACAGGCTACGCCCCCTTTTACATTCAAAACCAAAATACAGCAACTATTCTGCTAGGTGCCAGTGGGTGTGCATGCACTTTACCCCCCCTCCCTAGAATGAAATGACTCTTTTGCCTTGCCGCAGCTGTATGCATGAAATGATGTCTCGCAGTTTAAATTTCCTCATGGAAGCACAGTCAGTGTTTGGGTAAAATAGGTTTGACAATGTAGATGACAATACGGTGATTTTCTGAATACATTTTTTGAAAAAAAAGAAAGTATTTGTTGCACTTTTTTTAACTGCATAAATTACAGACACCAACTGCTTTAGTTTAAAGAGAAAAAAAGTGGTGTCAAAGTAATGACATCATGCTAAACAGTGTTTTTTAATTTGCGTACAGAGGCCCATCTGTAAAACTGGGATCACACACACACACACACACACACACACACACACACACACACACACACACACACACACACACACACACACACACACACACACACAAACCCATAGTTAATTTAATACATCTCACTGAATCATCACAAGAGCCAAGTGCAGAAACCTGGTCACGTAGTAAGTGGTGACATATGGTGAGGGGAAGTAAACAGTTTCCATTTGGTGAAACTTAAGTCTAGTTTTTTTTTTTTTTTAAATCCTAGAATAATTTTTTACATTTGAACACACTTTGTTTAAACACAGTTATAAAGTAAATTATTTATGGCTCTCTTATTCTGGAATTACTGCATTTGGTTGGAAACAGAATGTTAGGGATTAGAGTGCCACATGACCTAAAATCACAACATTGAATTTCAGATTTGTTTGGTGGATATGAAGAATATGTGTAGCAAAAGAAATAGAAAGGAATTCAAGTCCTGATGTTTGCATCTGTATATTGCATTTTCTTGAGGTTGAGCTTAACCATGGTTAGGCAGATGACTGCCCGTCCCTGAGCCTGCTTCTTCCAGAAGTTTCTTCCTGCTTTCCTTGCTCCCTTCTGGATTTCCTCGTTTTTTGCATATTTAACACAAGTAAACACAAAATTCAGTTTTTAAATAATGATTTTATTGATTTAGGGAGAGAAGTTATCCGAACCTACCTGGTCATGTGTACAAAAGTAATTACCCATCTTGTTAAATCATGAATTAACTGTGATTAACCACAGTTTTTGGAACGCTGAGTTCAGTTTAACTAAACACACTCAGGCCTGATTACTGGCAGACCTGTTAAATCAACAAATTACTTAAATAGAACCTGTCTGACAAAGTGAAGCAGGCTGAAAGATCTGAAATAGCAACACATCATGCCACAATCTAAAGAAACAACTGAGAAACAACGTCATTGACGTCAATCAGTCTGGAAAGGGTCACAAAGCCATTTCTAAGGCTTTGGGACTCCAGTGAACCATAGTGACAGCCATTATACAGAAATGGAGAAAACTTGGAACAGCGGTGAACCTTCCCAGGAGTGACCAGCCTACCAAAATCACCCCAAAAGCACAGCGATGACTCATCCAGGAGGTCACAAAAGAACCCAGAACAACATTAAAACACTGCAGGCCTCACTTGCCTCAGTTAAGGTCAGAGTTCATGATTCAACAATAAGAAAGAGACTGGGCATCCATGGGAGAGCTCAACGAGAAAACCACTGCGGACCACAAAAGTTCGTCTCACATTTACCAGAAAATCATCCTGATGATCAACAAGACTTTCAGGAAAATATTCTGTGGATTGATGTGACAAAAGTTGAACTTTTTGGAAGGTGTATGTGCCGCTACATCTGGTATAAAGCTAACACAGGCAGTGTTGGGGAGTAACGGAATACATGTACCGCCGTTACGTATTTAGAATACAAAATATGAGTAACTGTATTCCGTTACAGTTACCGTTTAAAAAGGTGGTATTCAGAATACAGTTACTTTGTTGAAATAAATGGATTACACGGCGGTATTTTCCTGTTTCATATTGTCGCGGGTCAGGACTGTTTGGGTTTGTTTGACAGCTACACTCTGTTGTTCCAGGCGGCAGCGTTACGGTTGCCATGGTTACAGGGTGACGCTCTCTCTCTCTCTGCGTGTTTCCTGGGTGAGAGAGCGCTTTGTTGTTGTTGTTGTTGTTGTTGTTGTTGTGCTAAGCTAAAAGGCAGAATGCTACAGGCATGGCCCTAAAGAATGTAGCCTCATGGGCAGTGTAGTCCGTGCTGCAGCGAGAATGGACTACCATACACGTTATGTGTCTGTGAGCGAGGGAGGGAGAGAAAGGAAAAGTCCGAGCTGTCACGGAGCAAAAACGGGAGCTGGAAGCATGTAAATATAATAATAACCACTGCAGCCAAGAAGAGTGCCTGACGAGCCCAGTTGTAAGTAAGCTATTAAGACTCAACTGTACACTGTGTCCGTGTTTTCCTCCGGAAAAAATAAGTTCCGTTGGAGCAGCCTTTCAACGCCTCTCTCTGTCTCTCGCTAGCAAAGTTGACCCAGACAACAAAGTAAAGCTAGTTTTCAGCTACGAGCCCGACACGGAACCCACCGTATTAGTCAGAGGTCCCTTTACTACGGTTCGGAGCCGCGGACCTTCAGTAACAGTAATAAATCACAGCAATAGTACATTCACGTAGTTGTAAACAGCATGATAATATATTAAGTAATCCAAAGTATTCAGAATACGTTACCCTCATTGAGTAACGTAACGGAATACGTTACAGAATACATTTTGGGGCATGTATTCGGTATTCTGTAATGGAATACATTTTAAAAGTAACCTTCCCAACACTGAACACAGCATTTCATAAAAGGAATATCATGCCAAGAGTAAAAAATGGTGGAGGTAGTGTGATGGTCTGGGGCTGTTTTGCTGCCCAGAAAGACTTGATGTGGTAAATGGAACCATGAATTCTGCTGTCTAACAAACCACCCTGAAGGAGAATGTCCAGTCATTTGTTCAATACCTCAAGCTGAAGCACACTTGCTGCAGCAGGAGAATGATCCAAACCACACCAGCAAGTACACTTCTGAATCGCTTAAAAAAACTCCAAAATGAATACTTTGGAGTGGCCATGTTAATGTCCTGACCTGAATCCGATTGAGATGCTGTGACATGACCTTAAAAAAGCAGTTCATGCTCAGTGGGGCTGAATTACAACAATTATGCAAAGATGAGTGGGCCAAAATTCCTCCACCAAATACTAACAATTTTGTCAGAGCTGCTGAACTGTCACAGACACTCAGGAAGTGACCTTTACTCTGAGTGTATTTGACAATAATGACACAGACTCACATGTGGAGCCATGGGTATAATGTTTAAATATACTGGGTAAGCTTAAAAATTTCCAAGTGTGCATGGTTAATTTTATGAAGGGGCATATTTTAACCAAAACCTAAACATAAGCAGCCACTTATTTCAGTCACTTCTAGCTGACACACCTGTAACCTTTTAACCACCACAACAGATGCGCCAAGGCACCAACACCATAAGGCACCTTGTGCACATCTGTGTGAAAGCAGTGTTATCTGACAGAACGTGGCATTCGTGGCTTTGAAATGAAAACTTGTTTGTTCTAGATAGATTTAGGCCCCAAAGTTGATTTAAGAGAACTTAAACGGTACTGCCAAATCTGATCTCCAAACTCAAGCCGAGACTCAAGGCTATATTTTTGTTATTTCTTCTTTAAATTCAAAGTTATATGCTTGCTTAGGAAATATTTTCTGCATGCCAGTCCCCCCACAGTCTCTCCACACATTTCCTGCCTATCTAAAGGCCTCCATAGATGTTCTTCATAAACTGTTTGACAACGTTAGCAGGCCAAATCAAATATGGCACTGTGGACCAACAGAATGAAACATATTAGATTTATTCATTTCAGTCAGTACTAACTACAATCAGTTACTGGCCTGGAACTGAGAAGTATGTTAAAGCTTTTATTAGCTTTCTTACCAGTAGTGGATTAAGTAAGTGCCTTGAGGCTACTGTTGTTGTGATTTGGCGCGATATAAATAAAATTGAATTGAATTGAATTGAATTGAAGTAAAGTCAAGACATGACACATGGCAGTAACTGTACAACACAAAACTTTGTACAGGTGTGCCAGCCTTTAAGTTAAAACCTACAACAATTAAACACCTTTTACTTGCTAAACCTATGAAATCGAAGTAAACAAACAAGTGAAAATTACATGAAGCAAAAAAGTATTGAGACAAAAAAAGAAAAGAAAAGGAAAATATGGAGGTCCAAACAGGAAGCAGAGTATAGTCACCTGACTAATGATCCTTATGGGGATTTTGTAGGTCTTTAAAACACTGAGGTGGTTGATGTGTGATGGCACAGATACCCAGATGCACTGAAAGGTATCGCACTGCAACTTAAGAAAATGCCAGCAAATAGAAAAATGCTTCAAAAGTACACAAAACCCAACAGGAGATTAGTACAACACAATGAAAATGGGAAAATGCCATAAAAGCTAAAAAACAAACACAAACAACAAAAATAGACAAGCAAAATCTCACGCAATACAACAAAGTTTTTTGGGGGGAGACAATAACGTGACAGATCGGCTGATAAAGTGAGAAGCTAACATGAAATGGCTAATAGTGAATCTTCTATGAATGATGTGATTACCTGCAACAACACAGATGAATCCTTTGCTTCTTCTGAGTGTATCTCACTGCCATCCTTTGCATGTTTTGCTTGTGTTTTGCAGCATTTTTCTGTTTTCTTGTGCTTTCTCAAGTTGCAGTGCATTTGACCTCTCAGGGCCACCGTCCAAAAAGGCACCCGACTCATCAGCATTACGCGACTCCCCCTGGGGATGAGGATGAATTGGCCTCGTGAATATCAGCAGGGATTTGAAGAAGCCCTCTTCTTTTTGGATTGGTTTGCTGTATTTCACACATTACTGACTGTTAAAATGCCAAGCTAATGCAACAGGCGTTTTTTTTTGGTTTGCTTTCTGCTTTGCGTAACACACGGGGGCGGGGGGCATCAAGATAACAGCTTCAAACTCTGCCCTCAATCGTAGCTCACCAACATAACCACAACTACCTGTAACTTTACTTTATGTTGTTGCACAACACTTGACACTAATTCTCTTGCCCAAATTATTAACTTTCAAACAGAATTTACTCCTGCAGCGATGCCCACCCCCACCCCCACCCCGGAGAGCTCTGTAGACCAGTCTGACAAAAGTTCTGCTTGTTGTCTGATGCCGATTTGACTGCTTTTGGCAAAGCGCTCCTCTCCTAATGATGATGTTTTACAATTAGCTGTGAAAACTGTGCAAATGTTTTCCCTCTTCTTGGCAACTGTTCTCCTTGGCAAAAAGCACTATGTTTAGAGAGTGCATGTTCTTGGCCAAATCAACATTTATGATAGACTATCCCAGATGGGATGTTGCAGATGGTCGCATGATCTGGCCTCTTCTGGGACAGTTTCAGGGCCTACCCAAACAGTGTGCAATAATTTGTGGGAAAAAAACAGAAATAAGACGTCCAGGAAAGTGTGTGCGTGTTGCATTGTTAACAACGTTCAGTGCAGTGACTACAGATAATGGTATAACTTTGAAACACAATCAGACGTCTTCTTACTTTTCTGAGTGAAAATAAAAATAATAAAACAAAACCCCTGAAATTTAGATTCACGCACATTCTGTATTGCTTCTTCTCTAACCCGCCCATAATTGCACACATATGCACAGACACGCACGCGCGTAGGCAAAATCATTCATATCCGTTCAGACATTTACTGCAGCTGTTATGTTTGTGGCACAGCCTAACTGCAGCGTTAATCATTTCTGCATGGTGGAGAAATCCGCCCATCCCTCTCACCCATCTCACAATTAATCCACATCCTCCACGCTTGGAAGGGTTAACACCGTAGGACGACAAATTATTCCCAACCATCCAGGAACCTGTGTAAGTGCCTCTCCGGCTACACACGGATTGATCGATTGCTCTGTTTATCAGTCATAAAACTATTAACAATCCATCTTTCTCTCTCCCCGCTCCACTCTTTCTTCTTCATCTCTTCTTCTTCTGCTTCCAGAGCAGTTTTGCGTCTGGATGATTATACATTCATTAATGCATGGGTAGTTGTGCGTTAGTCAAATGATCCATATGCGACGGGGGGTGCGTTGAACACAGATTACTGCACAGATGCCCATTGAGGAATCTTTTAATTAACAGCATGGTTTATGTCTCAGGCAAGACCTCTTTGTGTCAGCGAAAGCGACGGCGGCTCGGAGTGAAGGATGGAGATGGAGAGACGGGAGGATGAGCGGAAGGGTTGGGGGTGGGAGGAGGTGACCCAATTCTCAGGGGAGATGATTGAACATGACAGCAATAAAAATAAAATGCTGAGACCTTCTGCGCGAGCTGCAATGGGATCTGTTCGGCAGAACTTTGCCGTGACCCCGCGGGGGTCATGCGCCATCTTCGATTCTCTTTTTTTGTTTTTTTGTCTTTTGAGCTGCAGCTCTGTGGACTGACTCCAAGTTTCAATCTGTTGCATAAGGTGCCACCACACTGGAGGCAAGGTGGGGTGGGGGGGTAACTGTTGTTTTTTGTCTGTGTACTTCAGGTCTTTGCGTCTTTGAAGGATATGCGCTCGGATTGTTTTTTTCAGGCTGGCCTGTCTGCGATTCTGTGTCCATCCTCCTGCTGCCTCAACTTCCACGGGCATTGAATAATACATCCAGACATGCTGTCAGAGATCAGTTGACCCTGAAACTATTGGATTTCACATTAAAAGCCCCAGTACCACAGATGAGCGCAGAGTTCTGCAGACAGTTTTGTTAATCCATGCTCAGACCTTGCCTGAGGGCACGCGGCGGTGAGGTAAATGTGGCTTGAGTTATGGTACATATGTCCATCCAATTACTGAACCTCAATGTTTTGGCTGTGCAAATTAAAGATGAGAGCACCTAAAAAGCACACACACACACACAAACACAAGCGCTCGGGGGAGCCAGTGTATTTTTCCCTGCTTTCTTTCTTGCCTTGTTTCTATTTTTTTTTTTAATATTTGAAGACGAGACGGCAAAAACAACACCGAGCTCTGCACTGAGCTGGAAACGGCCTCAGGTTTAAGCTGATTTATTTCATTATTTATTTCAAAAGAAACATCACCCCACAGTCTGTATGCACCAGTGACTAATCGCTTACCCCGCCTGCCTGGTTGGAAGCGCTCATAACCGCATCCTTATTGGAATCTGTGTTCCTTTTGGATAGCATCAACTATTTACACTAATACTCAAGTCTCAGCCCCCATCGCCAGAGTGTCATAATCACTGGCTGCGGACAGAAATAAAAGATTCATCAGTGTGGCGTTGCACTGATGAGGAGTGTTCTTACTGAAGGTAGCGTGCCAAGGCTCTGTTTAGGAAGAGCCAAAGAGGGAGAGACAGAAAGAGTGTGTATTCCAGTAGGGATTAGATAACATGAGTTCATCAGGTTTACCGTTATGTTTCCTCCCCGAGGCGGATGTGCTGGCATTAGCGTCTGTACAGAACTCTCTCTCTCTCTCTCTCTCTCCCTCACATACACTCTCTAACCTCTCTTAACCATTTGACTTCTCTCTCTCCCATCGGCTTGGCAGCAAAGACATAACAAATAACTCGTAATGTCATTTGCAATCTCTGCCCCCTCTCCTCTCTCCTTCTCCCCTTTTAACAGTGTAAATCGAGGTAAATTTAATCTGGAGGCTCATGTGCTGCTTCTGCTGCTGCTGCTGCAGATGATGATCTATTACAGTTACCGCCGCTGTCGCAGCTTGTTGATGTTTGTTTCTCATGCAATTGCCCTGCAATCCTTGTTTGTAGCAGCTCTGTTTGGCACGCTTCGGCTGCCTTCACAGCTTTTTTTTCTTTTCTTTTCTTTTTTTTCCTTATTTGTGTCATGTCATCGGGAAGGAAGACAAGAGGAAAGTGATAAAGATGAAAAACAAGAGAGAGCGCGAGTTTGGAGAGGATCAGAGCTTATGTGTGCGTGTGTTTGTGTGTAGCTCCTCTGCAATGAAAGTTAAAGTCTGAACGGGCGCGATGTTCTTCCGGCGGCAGACAAGCTGGTAATTAAAACTATGGGGAAACTCCTGTGAGGGGTTTACGCGGAGATCTGAGCGCAATGTTATTGAACCGTATGGAATATGTAGTGTGCACGGCTGCTTCTGATGCTGATTCAATCATCTCTGTGTTTTCCGTGTGTGTGCTCACCCTTCTCATCTTTTATGCTTTGTGATTTGCTCACAGCTGGGGGTAAAGGTTATTGTTCTAAGTTGCATCTTTACATCCTTCTTATAGATTTGCCCTGAAAGCATCTCAGAGCCTTGCAGTTAAACTCAGAAACCCTGTCCGCCTGCCATTTACCTCCCTGACTTCTAACTCGTGTAGGCTCAAGTCTGCCCCCCTCTCAAATAAAGGCAGCGCCGCTGTGAATAGAGGCAGCGAAAAGAGGCGCGGGGGCTTAGCCGATCAGTAAGACACAAACTCCTCACACCAGCGAGATTTCAGCCCTGGCTTAAAGGCTTCGGGGGAATGGATTTGGGCGAACATCACATGAAATTGCTTCTTCAAAGTCTCCTTATCTAGGCACGGGGAAAAATCTCAAAATGGTCCTGCAAGTGGTTTTACCGCTGAAAAACATGCAATCACATTTCACACTTTTAAATTACATACTTAGCTATTTTCTTTAGCAGGGCAGAGGGTCAAGTGCTTAAAGATTTGGCCTCCTTTTCAGCCTTTTTTTTTTATTTTCCAAAAACTGCAATATTCTTGTTATCTTACCTTCACAGCCAGACCACTGCCCATGCTGAAGAAATGCATATTTCTAGTAGATGAATACTGATGTGCATAACACAAAGACACACACCTGCACACTCTCATATTGAGGTCTGGTCCCCTTGCAATTGAATTTGTGCACAAAAAAAAAAAGGGATGACGGGACTTCCTTTCTGGAAGATTTCAACTTCAGACAATCTGATAAGCGCGGTGCCGAAAGCAGCGCTAGAAGCCGGCTGTTGTTTGTTCACCTGAAATATGGGACATCAGCAATATTTATAGGTAATGCCAAAGATGTCTGCACGCTTGACAGCCTCATTTCCCCAAAGGATGCCAAACGTACTCACATGTGGAGAAATCGAGTCTCACGCTGCACTCAAGTGATGAAATCCAGGGATGAAGTCATGCGTTGTTATTGCAGCAACACCCGCGGGGGATTTCTTTACTCTGATTACAGGTGTGATGCTGATGTGGCTGCGTATGTGGTGCTGGCATCATCACAAGTCCCTATAATCAAGGTGATGCTTAGCCTTTTGAGTGAGGGTGACTTTTAAATACAGTGCACCCCCAACATGTGAACTGTCTCAGAAGGTGTGCGAGGTAAACACACCGTGTAAGGATTGGCCAGAGTGTCTTTGACTGACTAAAAGGAATATTTTAGTCATCACATACACACACTTCACTGAAACAAGCCATCTAAATACATCTGTCCACGTTAAAAATCACATATTGAAATCATTTTCCATAACTTTAGTTTGTCAGAAAATATATATTTTTATAACTTTACTAAAATAAATAAAACAACGTGCAGAGTAGGATAAAGCATGAAATCAGGTTTAGGCAATTAAGCACATACAAACAGCAAAATAGACAACTGGAACAGAGGTGAGTGTGTGAGCGTGTGGCAGGTGTGAGGGTGCTAATGGGGAGAGGTATAAAAAAAAAAAAGAAAAGAAATTGTGATAGGAATATTAAAATTCAAGATAATACTGGGAAAAGACTCGGAATAGGTGGGAGCCCATCCCAAGTCAGCAGCACTGCTGTGCTAGAGAATTAAGTCAGAAACTGTAGCCAGAGGGTAGCTCTGTAGGGCAAGGTCAGCCAGGGCGGCAGCGATGCCGTTCACTGGTTAATAAGCAGGAATTTTTCTCTTTAGTTTTGCTATGGTATGCATAATTTCGATGTTTGGACCAGTGTTGTAAAGCTCTGATTTGGCCTCAGAGACGATCAGAGGGAGTCAATGTAGAATATTCTTCAATACAGCCCCCAGACCCAAACGAGATAGACTGTTTAAATGGTTGGTTAGGGGGAGGCCATATTAATTTTACATTGTTTTGGCTTCCATAGGAATTCAATGGTAAATCGCAGTCCGGTGTTGCTAATCAAATTCGCTTGATTAACTGATCATGAGCCAGTGTGAGCACCTCTTTGAAAACAAAAGGTTTGGTAGTTTGACCACACGCCTGAATGCTCCAGACCTGCAAAGTCGTGGTCACCAAACCAGTCTGTGAATCTAACATCAATGTAGGGCCGCCACACAAACCTGCTATAACAAGCCCACACTTGTTGACATGCCCAGTGTCAACAAGTGTGGGGTTGCCAAAAAGGCCCCTCCCTGAGCCTGGTTCTGCCAGAACCTGTTCTTCTTCCTGTTAAAATGGAACAACACCTGCCCCTATTATTTCATTCAGCACAATTTAATACACCTGTAGCCCCTTTTGTCCCACCCCCTTCACATCCCAGATTCCATTCATTGTGTAGGCAGTATTAGTTCAGTTCAATTTTATTTATATAGCGTCAAATCACAACAACAGTCACCTCAAGGCGCTATATATTGTAAGGTAGACCCTACAATAATACATACAGAGAAAAACCCAACAATCATATGAGCCCCTATGAGCAAGCACTTTGGTGACAGTGGGAAGGAAAAACTCCCTTTTAACAGGAAGAAACCTCCGGCAGAACCAGGCTCAGGGAGGGGCGGGGCCATCTGCTGCGACCGGTTGGGGTGAGAGAAGGAAGACAGGATAAAGACATGCAGTGGAAGAGAGCCAGAGATTAATAACAAGTAATTCAGTGTAGAGAGGTCTATTAACACATAGTGAGTGAGAAAGGTGACTGAAGAAGAAATACTCAATGCATCATGGGAATCTTCCAGCAGCCTACAGCTATTGCAGCATAACTGAGGGAGGATTCAGGGTCACCCGATCCAGCCCTAACTAAATGCTTTTGCAAAAAGGAAAGTCGTGACAGCTAACACATGCCACAATCTTTTCAGAAATGGACATTCCAGTAATTACACCCCAAGGACAGACTGTGCAGTGCTCTAAAACAAATGCAAAAAACCCCAAAAAAACCAACAACAACCCAAGAGTTACATCTTAGACTCTACAGACCTCAGATAGGATGCTAAGTGTTAAAATTAACTCTCCCTATAAAAAGAACATGACAACATGGTTTAGGTTTGTAAACCAGCTCCTGAGACTTCAGGAACAACTGTAGCATGTTTTGTAAAAACCAAACAGAGCATATCGGCACAAACAGCTCACACCAACTGGCAAGCACGGTGGTGGAGATGTGATGATTCAGACTTGTGTAGCAGCCACTCACTGCCACTGAGTCAACCACGAACTCCTCTGTATACCAAAGTACTCTAGAGTCAAATGTGAGACCATCTGTCTGACATGTAAAGCTTGGTCCAAATTGTGTCATGCAACATGACAAAGAATCCAAGTACAGAAGCAAATTTACAACAGAATGACTGAAAAAGAAAAGAACGCAAACCCACTGGTGTTTCAGTCATCCAGTCAAAATCTGACTGGAATGATGTGGTGGGAACTGTGCATAAACAAATTCCCACAAACCTCAGTGAACTAAAGCAACACTGTAAAGAAAACTGGATCAAAAGTCTTCTAAAGTAATGCCAGAGACTGATAGAGTCACACAGAAAATGATTACGTCATGTTGTTGTGACTAGTAGTGGTTCAACAAGCTACTGAATCATGGGGTGTTCTTAGTTTTTCACATGCTGCTTCTACACTTTGGCTTTCTGTGAAATAAATACTGGCATGGTGAAATGTGCCAGGTGCTGTATTTACCTGATTTTATGACTTACTCAAGAACTAGATATTTTCTTTTATGATGTCCTGATATTTAAAACCTTAATACTGAACCAGGCTGAATTTTCTATTTTTTTTTTTTTGTTATCATGGCAGTATATTTATGTACATGTATCTATGTTAAATATTGGATTTGAAGTCACAGTATCATCCAGTTAATTGTGACTATGAAGATTTTACTCTTACAGGTCAGAGGTGTTTCCCAGATGGCAGGCAGTCTCTCAGTATTTCACACTTTGCATTAAATTGAAGCATTTCATGTCTGTCTCGTGACCTTAATGACGCATATGTGATCTCAGGTACGCTCTTACACGATGCATGAGATCATTAGAGGTTTGAATGCCTGGGACCACTCAATAGCCTGTAAGCCTCTTTTCAATGAATGCTGTCTAATCAACCACACTAAGCAGCTAGTCCAATTTTCTTTGGATTGGCTCTTGCAAATACTCAGAAATGCCCAGCGGAGGTCATCATGATTGAAAAATCTGCTTGGAACCAACACTCTTAACAAAAGTACTCCACCCATACAGCGATGAGTTCCTGTCAGACTCAAAGTGGCCAGTTGGGAAAAAAACACGATTTTAAATCGATGCAGCAGAAAGAGCTATAATGTACTTATTTTTTCCACTCAGGTGTATTACTAATGGCTCCTTCCAGAAACAAGACTCACTACTTGGCCCACATCTCAGTTAAGCCTCCAGGCAGTTCTTTGGGGATGTATTTATCTAAAATAAGTAATTTAAATGCTTACCAGCACATAAAAAAATTCATGTACTCAATCACTCCAAAGTTTTGTTCAAAATAAGGCTTTTTTCCCCCCAAGAAATTATAATTCTACCACCATATTTGCTGCTGGAATTTTCTCATAGATTTCAAATCAGGGTTCTTTGCATGTCTGGTCACTTCTATGTAATGCTTCTTTCCTCGCACACACAAAAAAGCATCCAAAGGGGACAGTTTAATATTGCACCCTTGCATCAGGGTTGCTCGTTATGCAGCCCAAATAAATCTCATGGCAAATAAGAGGAAGGAAAACCCACCACCTTATGGAAAAAAGCAGTTAGTTTAAACCTTTTTTAGTGTTAACATTTGGCTTTTGGTATTAGTTATAGACACACTGTGTGTCCATGGCTCTTTTACCATAAGTATTGTAACCTCTCTCATCATTAACATTTAAATTCAGTGCTCTGTGCTGGCATAAATATTGATAAAAGATATTGCCAAAGTGATTAGTTTGACATTAGAATAGTTATATATTAATGATACACAGCATTTACATATCATATGTTTGTGTTTTTGTTGTGCTTCAGTCACGCCAGAGAAAACAGTGGTTGGACATCTGACCGAAACCAAAATTATTGCTACTGTGTGCAACTTACCATCTTGGTGCTTCAAAAATGTGGACCAGGTCTGCAAGCACTCACAGTCAGTTGCCATGTTCAAAGCAACTTTGTGCCTTGGATAAATTATTATAGCAGTGATAAAACTGCAAGAAGGCGGAGTCACATGCACCATGGTTAATATCACAATGAATCGTGGTAAATCACTGAAATTTGCAAATCCTTTACATTAGCTGTTTACATTCAGAGTCCAGCCTGAACCTCATAGATTTGAAAGAGAAATTCAGAAATTCCTCTACAGAAAACGAAGTTGCTGCAGGACGGCAATTTAACTACAAAATGACATAGGCGCTCAATAACCTTGCTTTTTATATAGAAATATAACCAGCATAAAACCATCTGGCAACCAGTTGAGTTGAGTCCTGGATTGGAAAGGTATACATAACCGACAAGTTGCTCTGATTAGTGTGTAAACTGACTCAGACCGATTGCAACATGTTAGCAATCTCTGTTTTTAAATTCGATAGCAATGATTTGCAAACCTTGACTAATCTGTCTGAGAGTGACTGGACTAGGCACTGCTTGGACAGAGGATGCCTTCCACTAAATGACCTGGCTTGTGATCCAAAGTGGTCACTAAGAGGTTGACGAGTTACATGCTACCTCTTGGTGACTGTTGTTTGTTGCAAATAGGTCCAATCAGTTTCCAACTGCAAAAAAATGCAGTACAGTCACTGATGACCACTGATTTTTCCCATTTGCAACCCCTTTGTGTGCAACATGAACAACATATTTGGATTTAGATAATCATTCGTGAATTATATGGGTTAAAATTATGTTGTGGGACATTTCCTCTTAAATACACAGTGACAGCTCAAACCTGCACAAAGGACACGTTCTGTGTAATGCTTTCGCACTTACAGGCTACAGTTGTCAAGCCCCATAGTGAGAATAATACTGTATGAACATTTTTTTCTACTCCTGGTGAAGTCAGCCTGTGAAGACCTCTGAGCACTGAGGTAAATACAGGCAAAGGGAGTGAGAATGAGAAGAAGTTTACTGTATACTGCAAAAACAGGCAAGTGTAGCATTTTTAATATTCAAAAACTGAAGCATACCTTCTACCACAGAGAATGACACGTACAGTATGATACAGCTGGCGTTCAGTTATTTATAAGTAACGCTCTCTTTCACTTCAGGCTTGACAGATTCAGGACGATACTTGGTCATTTCCTCCAGCAACAGGGAGTTTACACTTATCTCAGAAATAACTCTGAACACACAGGAAGTGTGGAGACCGCCTGCTGAGAGACTCCAAAGGGAAAAAAACAGAAATCAAATCCAATTATATAAAAAAAGAAAGAACAAACCTTAACTACAAGGCCTAATTAGCTACTCTTTATTTCTTCTTAATCAATTCAATTTCACAATTCAGGCTTCCAACTTACTTGAGTCTCAAAGGGCTTTGTTTTTTTCCCTTTTTCTATTCATCTGTAATTGCTGTGCGTGCTCTCTATGCAGTTTCACACAGAGCCATAACACACATAGCACACACCTATTCCTCTGGGTCAGTAGGTTTTCACGGGAATGTCCTAGTAGAGACACTGTTTTGAATGTACCCAAAGATCTGAATAAAGATTAAATCATTGTTGTGAAATAGCAAGCGGCAGTTGAACTGACATTTATTTATGAAAATGAGATGTAATCTGAATAAGATAAAGTTGTTCCATTCTTCCAGCATGCCCGTGCTACAGTTTCAGTCATCACTGGGCTCGAATCTTTGGTCCGGCTGTGCGGAGAGCAGCACATGTTATTACAGAGAGAAAGAGGCTAATCCACAGAGGATCTGCTTGCTATCACATCACTCACTCAATCTAACAGCAGGACTCTCGCTCTCTGTCTCTGTGTCCCTCTCTGGCTCACACACTGTATCACAGTTTCAGCATTTTAAGCATTACTCACCTCTCCCGCACTGCCCTACGTGCTTCACCACTTTCAGTACTAAACTGGTAAGTGAAAATGACTCTAAGAAGAAAAAGCGGCATGGGAAAAAGCGTGTTTTAATGAACGCACACATACACATGCACATACACACTCTCCAGGGTGTAACCCTCCCTTGGCCCAGCATGTTGAATAACCTGCGTTGCATAACTAGGGTCAGATATAAAAAGAGACACATCATCCCCTAAGACACACACACACACACATTCATACTCTATCTGGGTCACAGAGTGCGAGAGAAATAATAACACAGAAGTCATTTCAGATTACATAGTTGAGATCAATAGCCCTCACTGTCTCCGTGAAAGCTTCATTTTGAATTGGCCTTCCCATGAAAAGGGTTGATTGTAACAGAGATTGACTGTTTAATGGTATTATGATGAAGATGATGTGTCCCACATGCATGCCCCTCCTGCCCACACGCACACAGGCTTGGATATACAGAACAGGCGATATAGTTATCAAAATGTGAAAAGGAGAACTCAGAGTGTGAACAGGATTTTTAAACAGCCTATAGTCCTGGTACAGATAACCACACAGAAGGTCTATTGTTACCTGAGCAGCAGGAAAAAGGTAACTGCAGTGCAGGTAACTGCCAAAAGTGAATCAATTCCAATAGATTCCAGTGTTAAAATGTCAAACTTTAAAGCATTAAAAAGCATTTCTAAAGGCTGATACAGAAAAACTGTTTCGACCTCTATGCGTTTCCTCCTTCAAATCAGTTCTGCTCATTCATCTGGCCACTGGAATAAGGGGATTGGCTGCTTTTGACTCACAGTTGTCCCAGCACAGACAGGTGTAGCCAGTTGGTACCTGCCAGGCCTTACCTGCACTAATTAGCCACTAAACTGGACCTGTCTGCTGTGTTCATGCTGCTGCCCTGTTTGATTGCATTTGGGAGAATTTAAGTGTTTTCGATATATTATGTAGTGCTCATTAGCAGATATGTGTGACTTTGTGATACACCCATACAGTTCAACTTAATACAATTTTATTTATATAGCACCGAATCATACCAACAGTCACCTCAAGGCACTTTATATTGTAAAGTAAGGACCTTACAATGATGCAGGGAAACCCCAACAATCAGACAGCCCCCTATGAGCAAGCACTTTGGCGACAGTGGGAAGGAAAAACTCCCTTTTAACAGGAAGAAACCTCCAGCAGAACCAGACTCAGGGAGGGGCTCCATCTGCCGCGATTAGTTGGGGGTGAGGGGGCAGAGACAAGACAAAAGACTTGCTATGGACGATGTCTACGGACACAGCTTGCTAACCAAGCCTGCTAACATCAGCTGACACGACATCATTTCTCTCACCCAAAAAACTGTAATGATGGTGGACAAAATAAGAATGTTGAGGCTTTAAATTGCACCTTCCAAAACCAATGGGTGATTTCATGGTGGGTTTATCCATCAATTAAAGTCTAAGGTTTACGACTTGGTACAAATTTGGATTATTCTTTTAACTGTTTCAATTGTATAAAGGCTTTAGATTATTCTGTAGTCACTTTAGATATTCTGAGTCATTGAGCTGATGCATCTTGGAGCATTTCTAATGTAATTCTGTGAATAATATTATTGCTCTTGCTGTGATTTTTTTCCCCTGCTATTTAATTAGTATGTTACTTAGCACTAATAGCATTCAATACTTAATTGATCTATACTCAATATTGACTTAATATTAACTTGCTGGCATATTTTTCAAAATATGGTAAATTCTGGCTCAAAATTAACTAAGTGATGAGAGCCTTAATTTTCAGTTTGAGACTTTGAAATTGGAAGGCAGACAGAGAGCTTTGATTTTCATTCAGACCTAGCAGACCCGAGCTTAAAGAACACACAAAGACCATTTGTTTGTACCTCATCTCCTCCTTAGTGGGTCGGCCAATCTCAATCAAACTTTGCGCGAAAATTGTCACACATATATTTTAGGTCTTTTGATTTTCATATTCATCATTTTCCTGTGAATGTGGTGCTATGCTCTCCTGCATTTGTCTCACACCAAAATGTGTATCTACGGCAGAATTTTGTTCAAGTCACCACTAAACCCGAAATGAAGAAAAAGTGCCGCTGACCTGGTGAAAAAGGCCAGAGGTTGGGTTTTTTGCTGGCACTGTAAACTACTGTCTTGCAAAGTTTGAGGTATTCTGATACCATTGTTATCATACTGTGATAAAAAAAGAAAATATTCTTGTAGTATACATGCTGTACTTCCATGTTCCTATTGCAGTCATGTTGTACTTACACTAGTATGTTATATTATCCACTGTTCGCTTTCCGCTCCCCATTAGATTGTGCTGTTTTTCTTTTAGCTTTGTCTGTGCTTTGATTTCTCTGTTTTTATATCCTCCTTGTGTCATCACCCGGGTACTGTGAAGAGAATCCTGATATATTTAGTTTTTAGGGCATTTTTCCTTAAAACAGCTGTCTTCTGTGGGCAAAAACAACACTAAGAGAGCAGTGAGAGTGCACCAAAACACTAAAACTGTCAAGCAGGCAGAACAAAACAGTCAGTTAAAAGACGCTGGGATGCTTTGTACGCCAGATAAACATATGAATCAAAGTCCCTTTAAGCATTCCATAAATCTAATTATCTGTAAAGTGGCTCAATCGGTGGATTGATGGTCATACGCTAGATTTATAGTGTTATTTTTCACACACTGAAAATGGATAAGCACTATTGTAGAGGATGCGGTAATATATCCTCATAATCTTGCATTTTTACCTTTAAAGCCAGCTCAAAATTTATTTTCTTTTTTTAAAAGTTTATTTATGCCAGCCCAGTTCTGCTTTCATCCATGTTTCTTAATTTGATTGTTTCTTATTAGATATGAACACGTTTCCTCAGAAGTGAACACATTTACACAGAAAAGAGCAGACGGCAAGCCAAGCGAGACTTGAGCCAAGGAACACATGATTTGATTTGGTAGTTTCCAGTTATAAGCAAATGCAATTTTTGTCAACCACAACCACCGTCAACAAACGGGGAAACATATTTGGAAATCCAAAGATCAGGAATGCCGAAAGCTGCTTGGATTTTTTTTTGCGCTCTCAGTATTCCCTTCAAGCTGAAAGGAGGAAGCGGCTTCCCCGTTTTCAGGTTAGAAAATTGCTGGCAGCCCTCGTACCCTTGTGTCTTCACCTCTCATCTGAGCTTCTATACATGCATACACACA
Organism: Pelmatolapia mariae; assembly: GCF_036321145.2. Classification (NCBI taxonomy): domain Eukaryota; kingdom Metazoa; phylum Chordata; class Actinopteri; order Cichliformes; family Cichlidae; genus Pelmatolapia; species Pelmatolapia mariae. The sequence continues at coordinate 26,841,466 of NC_086245.2, read as the reverse complement.
CACCCACACCCACAAACATTACTGCTTTGATACAAATCCCTATGGTGAGCTTCTATCATCTCTAGCAATAACGAGCTGTCATTGGCCCTCAGTGATCTATCTGTCTGAATGTGTCAGAGAGCAGGCAGGCTGACTGAACGTCGGACTAAAGCAGTTCTCCACTTCCAAGACCTGCCAGTCAATGCTTGGGGCACCTGAGACAGCCCTATGTCGGTGAGGGATCACTTCTGAAGGCTGACACTGGATCAGAGACAGGAAAGAAAAAAAAAACAGCCATGTCAACGTTTGACCCAACCCCCACGTGCAAGGAAAAAAAAGAAACCGGGGAGGACGGCAGTGTAAGTTGATGAGGCGCTGACAGCTAAATGCCAAATAGGTTGTCTCAGGAGGATTTAGTATCTGACCGGCTCCTATTTTACAGATTAGAAAGAGGGATCTGAGTTATTAAAGTTTTAGTCTAAGGTATATAAACACATTCATTTACATGGTGAAATGAGTTTAAACTAACTCAGCGGGCACCTTGGATATATTCAGAACCTGAATGTCACCATGATGCAAGATAAACCTAAATAACCCCCAGAGATAACACCAAGATGCAGCCATCACAACACCTCTGTGTAATGTATTCCCTCCACATTGTATGAGATATATTATCTGGCCTTCCTTATTGTGTCGGTGATAAATGCGGTGTGCATTAACTTCACCAAATGTGTTTCTCCTATTTCCACAATGAAGGGGGCCTTACTTTCCTCTGACCTTCAGCGGGCTGCAAAGCCAGCACAAAATATGCATTTAGAAGAAGCAGCAGGAGTGGATGTGAGGATTGCGGGAGATTGCTTTCTTTTGTACCGCGTCACATGGCAACATGCATCACTGTCCGCCTCCGACAAACAGCCGGTAATATGCAGAAATATTAAGTAGGATCAGCAAATAAATATATGGAGTGGAGCTAGCGATGTGACAGATGTTGGCTATTTGCATGGAGCTCCTCTGTCATGTCATTAGCCAGCTCCCTCAGCCAAGGAAGCAAAATGAATGAATTGGCTGCTTGGACCAGTTGGGTTTACAAGCTGTGGGGACTTGAGGTGAAATGTGTGATGGAGGAACCTGTGGTCGAATGGAAGCATCTAGAGCCAGGTGTAGCCAAGAGGTAAAAAAAAAAAAATCCCTCCCCATACAGTTGTTATGAAGAGGGAAACTATCCAGTTTAAATAAATTGTATTTATATGAAGCTAAATCACAACAACAGTCTCGACCAATCACACCAACATGAGCAAGAACTTTGGTGACAGTGAGAAGAAAAAACTCCTTTAACAGGGAGAACCAGGCTCAGATAGGGGCAGCCATCTGACATGACCTGTTGGGGGTGAGGGGAGGGGGACACGACAATAGTAAAACATGTCTTTTAATGCTGTAAAGATTTTACAAGAATTTTAGAGGAATAGCTGTTTTGGGGATTTCCTAAGCTTTTGCTTCAAGTTTCACATTGTGACAGAACCTCTACTGTTTAAACCTGAGGCTTTGATGGTAGTTACTTCCTTCCTCTGTAGCCTTTATGAGCTCATAAAAGCAGCACATGAAACAGTTTTTCAGCAGGTAGAACCATGTCAACTGTGTGAAACTCACGAATCCGCTCTTTCTAACAGCACATGTTTTGATCACTATGAAATGGCTGCGGAATTAAAGCGCTAATACACCCTGTATATGAAACGCCATGTGAACTTTCAACATAAGGGTCCAAATTCAATTCAATTCAGTTCAATTCAATTCAATTCAATTTTATTTATACAGTGCCAAATCACAACAACAGTCGCCTCAAGGTGCTTTATATTGTAAGGTAGATCCTACAATAATACATACAGAGAAAAACCCAACAATCATATGACCCCCCTATGAGCAAGCACTTTGGCGACAGTGGGAAGGAAAAACTCCCTTTTAACAGGAAAAAACCTCCAGCAGAACCAGGCTCAGGGAGGGGCGGGGCCATCTGCTGCGACCGGTTGGGGTGAGAGAAGGAAGACAGGATAAAGACATGCTGTGAAAGAGAGCCAGAGATTAATAACAAGTATGATTCAGTGTAGAGAGGTCTATTAACACATAGTGAGTGAGAAAGGTGACTGAAAGGGAAAAACTCAGTGCATCATGGGAATCCCCCGGCAGCCTACGTCTATTGCAGCATAACTAAGGGAGGATTCAGGGTCACCTGATCCAGCCCTAACTATATGCTTTAGCAAAAAGGAAAGTTTTAAGCCTGATCTTAAAAGTAGAGATAGTGTCTGTCTCCTGAATCCAAACTGAAAGCTGGTTCCACAGAAGAGGGGCCTGAAAACTGAAGGCTCTGCCTCCCATTCTGCTTTTAAATACTCTAGGAACAACAAGTAAGCCTGCAGTGCGAGAGCAAAGTGCTCTAATGGGGTGATATGGTACTACAAGGTCATTAAGATAAGATGGGGCCTGATTATTTAAAAAGGTTGAAATTCCAGCAACCACACAAACGTGGTTCGGCAGCAGCCCTGATTGAGCCCACAGGTGACAGGCTATAGTCCATGTTGTTTGAAGGGGACCTTACTTTCCCGGAGCTTCGACCTCTTTAGACTCTTGCTCTCCTGCGTGCTCCTTGGAAGTAGGCTCTCCATCCTGTTTTCTTCCTGCCTGCTGTGAGCAGCAGTTTTCAACATGAGTTATTTGTCTTTTAGTTACTTTAACCAATTTATTTTGAAGGGTAACTGTCTCATGCATTTTTTCTTCCTGCCTTTATCATTTTCCCTCCTTTGTGGTCGTCGTCAGCTTCCTTTGGGTCCATTTCAACCTTTGCACCTGCTAAAAAAACAGTTTCTTCATATTATTCATATTTTATTGCACATGTTTACACATAGGCATAGATGCACACAGTTTGCTTGTGCCACACTGTATTTTTTTTTAACATTTCTGAGAGGGCAGCAGTACCGGGTATCAATGATTGATTTGGTCAGTGAAGCAGAGAGTATATATTCAGAGTTCTCTGTTCGAGGCTACTGGGTTTCATCCTGCTGAAAACACACGCACATGTGCTACTGTATGGCTTCAAGGGACACAATGCCCGACCTCCACCTAGCTGAACATAAATGAGTAAAGAGAAACTACAACACAGAACAATCCTCTTTATTAACCCCCCCAGGAGCATACAGGCTCTTACAATCAGCCCCGGCATTGTTCACGCCGCTCGGCGTGTTGAGCACCTCGCAGACGCGCCTCCCGGTCCGCTCTAATGGCGTGGGTCATCAAGCACTGCTCACGATGGGGGGAAAAAAGAGAAACAAGTATTGATTTGAAAATGTCTTGTTCTGTTATTTTCAAAAGCTTTCATCTGTACTTTTTTTCTCTCTGTGCTGGCAGAGTGCCTCAGGTCACGGTTCAGGAGTTTATAGAATGTTCTGCGATCAGTTTTTTTTTCTTCGTACCCGCGCGTGTGTGTACTCATGCATGTATCAAATCTTGTCAGCTGTAGAATACATACGAGGAGGCAGGAGAGTCATATATCTGACAAAGTGCAGCCAATAAAGTATAATTCATGACTGTTACAGTGCCTGTGGATAGTAGTCATTACTCTTGTGTTGGTGTGCGTGTAGTATATCAGGCCTCAAAACAACAACCCTCATCACTATATTGATTGCCTGACACCTACTACAACAGTTTTTTTTCTCCTATGGAGAGCAAGAGAGTGAAAGATAGAGAGACAAAAGAGAGAAAGATTTTAAAGGAGAAGTGGAAACGCTACAACTCTGCTGCTGTTGTTCGGTTCGTACATTTGGTACATGTGTTGGTGCTTAAACATCCACTCCATCACAAACTAACTGCAATCCCCAGGCAAGTTATGACTGTGCCAGACATACAGTGTGTGTGCGCATGATTGTCCAATCTCACCATTTTCTCCATTTAAACAGTGCATCTTTTTCCCTTTTAACTTAGTTCCCTGCCTTGTTTCTCCGCATGGGCCGCAGTGCTTTCTCACGTCATTAATGCGGTGCATGCGAGAGATCGTTTTCATGTGATCATCATCCATCTCTTCCATGAAGTTATCTCCTGCGCAGGCTTTCTCCCCCCGAGGAAAATCGCACTGCCTGCTGTGTTTTCTGTCAACTTTCTCCCTCAGCGCCGCGTCTCCTTCGGCGTTCCCCCGTCAGGATCAGTTCATGTCAACTCACAGGGTTTTGATAAATGCGTTCGAGCTGGTGGCAGCGAAGACTGGCTTCTTACTACAGGTTTATGTGACACGGAAGTTCAGCTTGATCACCAATAAGTTTATGCAAATGGGAAAAAAAGGGCAAGCATGTGATCTCTTTTTTCTGTGGTAGCATAAAGCTATGCAAATCGTTTTTGGGGTCTGCTCAGCTCCAATGTGCTGAAGGTGAATGGATTTAGTTGGTGTTTCATTGGGACCATTTCATCTCTAAATTAAGATCCAGTAAAAGACACATCATGCGAAGTAATGTTTGCTGTGTTTCTCTACAAATATTTGGTTATAATTTGTAATTTTGGGAATACTGTGGACAGGCAGTGTGTTGGAATCCATCCATCCACAAATACTTTTAACTCGGTTTGAATTTGATATCAGCGACACGTCTCAGAAAGAAGTTGGGATTGGGGCAACAAAAGGCTAAAAAAGTAAGTGGTACTAAAAAGAAACAGCTGGAGGAAAAGTTTGCAGCTAATTAAGTTAATTGGCAACAGGTCAGTAACATGACTGCATCTTAGAGAGGCATATCCAGAAACGCTGCTGTCATCTCTGGACCAGAGCTCATTTAAAATGGACTGAGGCAAAGTGAAAAACTGTTATGTGGTCTGAAAATGTGAAATTCTGTTCTGAAAACATGGATACACTAAGACTAACCAACCTCCCTGAGTCTGTTTTTAAGGGTGCCGAGACACAGTTGACTGGATGCTGATCAGTGTACTCGCTCATATTAATGGCTGTAGGTGAGAATAGGCGGGTAGACCAACCAGGAAGTTAATCATGTTGCCTTTTTGTTAAATGTGCTCTTCACCACAACAGATCAGGACAGAAACTTCATCACTGCACACGGTGTGTCAGTCCATCTGTTGCTCTGCTGCTCTACTGAACCTACTCGTGAAGTACACCCCGGGATACTTGAACTCGTCTACATGGGGGAGCAGTTCATCACAAAACCAGAATGGGCAAACCATCCTTTTTCATCTTATTTACTTTTAGTCAATAGGATTTCATTTAAATTTAATTCATATCATAATTTCAGACAGAATGAATTGGTAATCCTCTTTAGTCTAACTCATCATTGTTGTAGTAGCCCTGGAAGGCCAAAACCTTTTTAGAAAACATTATTTTTGTCATGGTGTGTGCTGTGTCGCAGGCAGGATGTGGACGCAAACACAGGACTCTGAAACGAAAAGGTAAACTTAAAGCGCAGCACAAAACAAACCAAAAATCACAAACATGGAAACTAAATGTTAAACCGGGTACTGGAACCTAACACTAGGAGACTCGAGGAACCAAAACCAGGAACACGAGGAGAGAAACACAGCACTGAGGAAGTGTATGAAGGTTAATGACGTGACAACAAGCAGGGGAAGACTGAGGACTAAAATAAACAGGTCGGATTATGAGAGGATGGGGAAACAGGAAGAACACAGCTGAGACAAATCAGACATAATGGGAGGGAAGGTAAAACTAGATACACTGGTGTAGGAGACAGACTATCAAAATAAAACAGGAAATACGACACGTATGCACAGACACTGACTGAAAGACACGAGCTTAACACTACAACATCACAGACATGGCAACAGAGGGAACATAGAGACGTGGAACCACAACAGGCACAGAGACACAGACTAGACACTGAACAGAGTGAGCACTGAATCTAAACCTAAGAACTAAACTCTTAACAATAATTAAACCAAAACATAGGATAATACTAATTAGAATTAGAACATAAACCATAATAGAGAATAATACCAAAACACCAGAAACTTAAAACACTGGGTCAAAATGACCTTTGTTTTTTGATGGCCAGACTTTGGAGAACAATTTAATTTAAAGAAACAACAACAAAAAAGACATATTCTGATTGGCTAGAGTTAGTGTTGGGGTTATCACCAGTGACAACACTTAAGATGGTTTGTTCAGGATGGGTTTTGGCCTTGATGAATCCCAGAAAAAAAAAAAGTCAACGCACAGTTATTTTTTTAGCTGCAGTAAGACTGATCTGTGTTCTCAGAAAGGAATATAGTCTCCTGTGCTTCTGAAAAAACTATTAAGATTTCCTGCTGTGAAGAGCTCGTCTCTCCCGCAGTCCTTGTCACAGGAATATATGATAATGCAAATGCAGCCCACGATGTGTGTGCTGCAGGTATTTTACCATAAAACAGGCAATAGACTTTTTTTTTTTCCATTTGTGGTACTTTTGTCATCTGGATACTTTTTTAATGCTAAACTTTAGAGGGTTTCTGTTTAAGATTGCTTGAAAATGCTTGTCCCTTTTTGAATGAACATCTCTAAACCCTAGTCCAGCAGGTAAAGTAACTCATTGTACCTTTAGGGATTTACTAATTTGTCACTGCAGCATCACCCATGCTCAGTAAGATATTTGATGCTTAGGTACACATATATAGCTTTTCACCCCCCAAAAGTGTATGTCGTGTTACCTTTGGGGGTTTATTTGTGTGGTGGAATGGTGGAGCAGTGGTTAGTGCCACAAACTCACAGTAAAAAGGCCCTGAGTTCAAATCAACTGGCTGGCTAGGGCCTTTCTGTGATCTCGCCAAGTCTCCGTGGGTTCTCTCTGGGTAATTTGGTTTCCCAAGATGCATGTTAGATTAACTGGTGATTCTAAATTGTCTGTCTTGTAAGCTGTCTAATAGATGGGTAACCTGTCGACAGTATACTCTACCTCTTGCCCCATGAAAACTGGGGTGGACTCCAGCCCAACCATAACCCTGAACTGGATTTCTTCCACTCATTTAGATAAATGGAAGAATGGACGAATGGATGGATTCATTGGTATATTTCTGTCTATTATTCCTCGAGGAAGAAATGTTGCCTTTGAAAACCATGACTTAAAAACACCAAAGCCTAAATTATCTGCAAGGATGTTAGATATCAATTTGCAAGTGACAACAGAAAGACTTTTTAATTGATACCTGTACCATATTGCCATCCTGATTTGATGTGCACGCAGCTATAGATGACTGCTGGTGTGCATCCTGTCTGATATTTTTACAGGTGCGGCGTTTCAGCTGCACTTCTTTCCCATCACAAGCTGTCGTATCAACTTTCATTCAGTGTCAAAATATTTGCTGGCCGTCATTTCATGTTCTCTCGCTGGTCTATGCTGCTTTTTGATTTCTTCCCTCGTTCTGTCTTTCTTCATTTAATCAACCCCTTCATGGACTTTTCATGGACTTGATGTAACCTCAGATTTTTATGCAGGGGCTGATATATGGCTGCATTAAAAATGGGTGCTTTCCATTTGATGAGTGCGGTTTAATCTAAATCAAGATACGGGTCCCCGGAGGCCGGTGCTGTAATCATGTCAAACTGGCGATACCTCTCACTGTCATTCTGTCTCCATCTCACTTGATCATCATCTGCATTGCAATTATTGAGCAGATTTAGATGCTATCCAGCTCTTAGGTAATCAGGGCAAGAATGGGATTAGATGTAACTTTATATGGCCATGCCGTTAATCTGAATGAGCTGGCATCACATAGCCGTGAGATATATGACATCTGGATTTGAGGCTTTGTGTTCAGTTCAAGGTTAAACTATAGATTGAGCATTTAAATGAAAAGAAAAACCCTTTTAAATGGGAAAAACCAGTGTAGATGTGAATGCATTTGTCTTAATAAGGGGAAAAAAAGTGTGAGCATGTATATACATGCATGCACCCTGCCATTATAAAGTCTCTTTATATTATTTAATCAAGCAGTCATGTTAATTGTGTAATGGGCTAGTGTATTTCCATGCTGTCTCCTCTCATTTACATATTTACGCCTGCGTTAATGAGGAAGGCTAGATTAAAGAGGGGGACGAGGGGTATATATGTGGCGCCTCCCTCACTATCTCTCATTTATTTATCTTTATTACCCTGGACAGTGCAGATCTGCAAAAAGGAAAAGACTGTTTTATATAGCACGGGCACATGACAGCACGCTGTACCGTCACAAATGGAATACTGTAAATTTGCACATACTTGAAAACAATAAATTATGTATAAATGGAAACGGTGACGTTTGAAATGGCAAAACGGGAGGAGGAACAAGCGACTTCTTGGAAATGAGAAGTGGATGGAGCAAAGTCTTCTTTATCGAGACGTCGTTGCCTCGGGGCTTCTAGTAGTAGCAAGCCTATTCTTTCTGGGCTGTAGCAACGATGCAGAATAATGAAAATAAGTGTGTCCATTAGACCAGTTAATCTTATTTGGCCTGTAACATTGGTCTATGTTTTCATCGCGCACTATAGGTCCCTTGTTCTCTGCTCTTTTTATATGCACACGTACTGTAGAGTCTCACACACACACAGACATAGAAACGCATGCACAATCCCAGCCTTCATGCAGACACAGTGATTTAGTGGTCACACACAGATACTGGCTTCACTCCTTCTTTCTCCTCCTCCTCCTTTTCACAAAACAACGCAGGGCTCTTCTGAACCCCCGAGGAGAAAGAGCAAAATTTACAAGAGGAACACAAGGGATCAGTAGTGCCGTTGTGTGCTGGTGAACAGCGCTCCTTTGACTGGGAACCAGAGGTCAGGCTCCCAAAGCCTGCTGGATCCTTTGGTGCCTGTGTGTATGTGTGTTTGTGTTCTTTCAATGTGTGTGTTGGCAATTGTATGTGTGCTAGCATTAGGGTGCATGAAACCCCGCCTGCTAATGTTACGGGAAAGTCACAAACTGTTTTTTGTGGCAAAAACTGAAGTCACATGACAGCGCAGCATGCGTGTAATCTTTTTAGACTCACTGTAAACTATAGTATTTCACTTATGCTGGTGTGATGCGCTAGCACACGGCGCCGGGTTGAATAGCTCGCTTATTGATGGCGAGTGACATTGAGAGAGGTTCTCTCAGCCGAGTCTGACTTTATTCCCCACCACGCCATAAGCAGCTTATCCTCTTTAACACCAGTAAATAGTGGCAGAACTCTGAGTTTAATAAGATTAAACCCATAATTTTCACCAAAGTGCCCCTTAAGACAGAATATTTCTGGTCTTCTTTTTTCAACATCCCACACAATTATTTTCTAATTGAGGATTGGATCTTTTTTCAGCTGTAGTGTTCTTTAGGGTGGCCAAAAACTAGGTAGCTGGCAAATTGTCTACATCCTACGCATACAGACTGCTTGCAGATGTATGATATAGGGCCAAAAATGTACTGATCAATCTGTGATATAAAATACTGGGTTTGATATGTAGAAAGCAGAATATGGATATTAACCATTTTGTGATTGGCAGAATGAAGGATCTTTAGATACTGGGAAACTTTGAGGAAATACACCAGTCAGACTTAGTACTTAAGCTACCTAATGTTGTGTGCAGGTTTCTTCATGCTGTCAAAAACACTCTGAACCACTGAGTCACAGACATCGGGCATCTGGGAGTGTGCTTTGGACAATATGGACCAACAAGAAGTAACTGTTCTTTTTCAAAGACCCACAAAGTCCATGTGGATGTGTCCTAAGTCACAGGTTTGTTAGACATGCTTCACATCCTGTCGGGACCTTTGTGTTCTGGCTTTCTTTTTTTCTTTTTTATTTACCTGCTTCTTATGTTACCTTTCACTCCAATTAGATGTAGGCTTTGAAAAGTACTTGGCTTTTAGGAAAACATTGTGGCTGAAGAAACTGGAAGCGACAGCCCCGTCTGACTATACCTTTTGTATAAATGAACCATGAACCAGTTGACGCCTGAGGGGATAAGAGCAGTGGGCACCTTAGCAAAACGTCTGGGTCCTTTAGGTTGTAGGGTACAACTTTCATGGATCAGGCTTGTTCTGGCACCCTTTGCAGATGTTCAATCAATTGGTAGGCAAGGTTTGAAGGTTGAGCCATTGCCTTGGGCTCTTTGCTGTGTTACGCCTGTGTGTTTTTTGTGGTTTATCAGGAACTTTTTCTGCTGTAGGAGGCTACTGCTGGTGCCAACAATGGCGAGGTGGATGGTACATGTGAAAGTAACATTCATAAGAGCGCTAAGAGTCAGAGATTTTTCAACAGAACATTCCACTGTAACATTACTGTTACTGTTATCTGTCAGTGGTTTATTGTTATCACTGATCAGTGTGAGATATACCCTCCCTGATTGCTGTAGGATGGAGGATTAGTGTCACATGGAAAGTGCAGTTTCAACTCTTGTAGGGTGGAAGATGTGGGGTAAATGCAAGGTCATGTATTTGGGAGGTTTCTCTAATTTTGCTTCATTGTACGGGCAGTTTAGGTGTGGGATTGTTGGGTAGGGATGTAAAATGAATGACATCCTATTATACATGAGTTTGGATGTTACAGAAAACAAAATCCAATCACAATCCAGTTTGTTAGGTTGTTATTAGCAACCAGGTGGTCAGAGGTTGAGCTAAAAATGTGTTCACAGAGATACAGGAATAAAGCACAGTTTAAATCTGGGTGGGGACGTGTTACTCAGCTCAGAAAAACAAAACAAAAGCTGACCTCTAACAGAAGTGTCAAAGACTTAACTAATTGTTAGTATTAAATCATCCATTTTTTCTGCTTATTCATTTCAGATTTATGGAGGGGGCTGGAGAATATCTCAGCTGTCATGGGGCAAGAGGGAGGACACACCCTGGACAAGACGTCAGTCTGTCCCAGGCAGGCAACAGGCAACCATTCAATCCCACAACCAATTTAGAATCACCAATTAACCTAACCCATGCATGTTTTTGGACTGTGGGAGGATGCTGGAATACCCAGAAAGAACCCACACAAGCACAGGCAGAACATGCAATCACCAAACAGAAAGGCCAGAGCCACGAATTGAACCTAGGATCTTTTTACTGTGAGGCAACAGTGCTAACCACCATCACCACTGCACCAGCCCAACTAAACTCATGACAGGAAGTAGCTCCCCCTAATTTCTACCTAAAGCTTAATTCATGGTCACCACATTGGCTGTTGCATGTGCCAGCTGTGACATCATCACAGAATCATCACTATTTATTTGATTCAGACTAAATTCTTTGCAGTCTTCTGAGCAACAGGTGTCAAAGGAACAGCTGAAGAAATACTTTATAATATGTATATGTCTAAGGGTGTACTTCCCCTGTTCTTGAATGGAATTTCAAAGTATTTTTTTAACTAAAATGTATATATATTTACCTACAAATACGTAAAGGTACCCCACAATAAGAGGGTAAAGTAAAAGTAAAGTAAGTGCATTTAAATAGTGTGTAAATCCAGGAATTTTAATTAATTCATTAGCAATTTTACCTTTAAGTATTTGTAGGCAAATATAATTACATTGCAATTTTTTAAACAAAAAACATTAAAATTCCATTTAATTACAGGAAATTGCATGCTGTAATTATAAAGCTGCATTATACACTTTTACCAAAGTGGCAACAATAAACAAAATGATCACACAGAATTTTTTTCTTACATTTTTCTTCAGAAAGTTTTATCTTTTCAAGCTGTCTCCTCTGTAATCTGGAAATCTCTGAGCTCCTGTACTGATACATGAATATAATGGGGGTTAGGGTGACAACAGCAAGAATAAATGGGTTTGGATAGCTAGTCTAAGTCCTGTCCCAGTCATCAAGGAGTAACAAGCGTTTCAAAGAGCCAAAAAGTAGGTTACAAAACTAATACACTAATTATCACCAAAACTAGTGGCAGGCATGAAACAAAGCCCAATGAATACAAGCCTTGCGCATAACAACAAGTCACCTCAGGGGCAAAGCATGCATATACAAATTGAGACGCAGCTGCTTGCCCTGCTGCAAATCCCGGCCTACACGACTGTAGCTGTGCTTCTACACTTATCATGGAAATTTGCTTTTTTACATAAAGAATCATCATTTTGACGATGCCTCCTTCAGTTCTGTAAATGATGACAGATGGTGAGCATTTCTAAATGTATGGTGGAGAACACCCTTCAGACATCAGAACACCCTTCAGAGTCACAGAGAGGCCTCTTAAAGCAGGGGGCAGCTTCCATAATGGCTGAGTGGATGAACGGATGGCTGGAGTAGAGGAGCTGCAGTGCGTGGAAGTGTTTCATCTCCAGTCTGTACTCCAGAGGTGTAAGTAAGTAATGGGTGCTAGCTGCCTTCTAACATCCCCATCATCACTATAGTCAACACCTGCTCTTGAGATTGCACCACATACACACGGTTACCTGCACGCACACACACACGCAAACTCAACCTAAAAGCACTTTCATGACTCAAGGAGGAAAGTGTTAAAGGCAATAGCCTGCGGGGGTCAAATGTCAGCAGCTAAGGGGCCTGAAATCATGTCAGAATGCACTTATCCTATTCCAAACCCTCACATCACATACTGAATCTCAAATAGATGTGCAAGGATCTTTTATATATATATATTTTACAGTTGACGCCTCTGAAAAACAGTATTCAGGAAACTCTCATTGATATATATACCCAGTGGCAAGGTGATAGTCCATGTCCCTCCTTAATTCAGTGCTCCCAGCCATCCAGGCTGGCTGAGTGCTACCAGCCGAGCAGTGATGGATAACGCAAGGCTCATTAGGATAAGACAACAAAATCAATAGAGCGAGCACAGAGGTGTCAGCCCCTCACACATGCCAGTAAAAAGCACACTGATAGTATATTCGCTGGCAGTGAAGTGTATCTGGGTGGCAGGGTTTGGATGTGTGTGCACCTGAGCGTGTGCATTGCTGTGGACGGGGAGCAGTTATGGGGCGAGTGATTGATGTTGATGGATATGGATAATGGATAAACTCAAATATAAGCGCTCTCAATAGGGGGTTTGTGTGTCTGTGTTTGTGCGAGAGATGAAAAGCAGGAAGGAGTCGCATTAAGGGAGATAAAAGGCAGGTTTTGGAGTTTCGCTTTGCCACACAAATAATATCCTTTTTTTTCTTTTTTAAACCGTGATATTAAAAACTCGGTGAAGTTGTTCCTCTTCTGGATATAGATACGGTACCATAAACAGCCCATTGTCTCAAATCTACATCAGCTCTTATCTGTGACAGAAACTGTCTTCTCCCCTGTCTGGAAACTTCCTTTATGCTCCAAGTTATATTACCATACTGCGTACTGTAAAAAATATACCCATAGGGGGAAAAAAGTATATTGCAGTACACTTATTAATCCCTTTCTTCGATAAAAAAAAAATGGCAGGAATCTTTTATTTGTAATACTTTGCTATACATGCACAAGTCTGTGCAAGCTCTGTGAAACGTTCAGCTTCATTTAACTCATAAAGTTAATTAGTGAGTTCACACTGTAAAAAACAAACATATTTGGTCTGTAGACAAATATATAATTTTATGTTAAGGGTTTTTCCATATATCAACTAAGAGTGAACACTTACTTTGCTTACATAGACTGTAAATAAAAGATGGATTTCTATGCTATAATTTCAATTGCCGGTTTGTTGACTTGCCATCTTTTGAAACCAGATGTCAGGGCCTGGGTATGAGGGACCCAGGACTCATGTGTTTTTTGTTCTTACCTCAGGCTGGCGATCCTCACGGGTCATCCTGCCTGGGAGGTCCTTATCAATAGGTTTATTTTCCATGTTTAGTATTTTGTTCTCGCTGTGTGTGTTTTTGTTCATTCGCGCTCCCGGATGTTTTGGGTCGCTAGAGGGATCGCGACCCCGGAAGTGTTCCGCACTGGAGACTGCCACACCTGCCGCTCGTCAGCCGTCACCAGCTGCAGCTGATGGCCTCATTAGGAGCACTCTACTTAAGGGTGTGGTGGAGCTCCAGTCAGCGTGGGATTATTGTGTCAGACTCGTCAGTATAGCTGTGGCCTGCTAGTTGGAAAAGCTCTTGCTAAAAGGAAGGACAGTCTAGTCACCAGTGTATATGTGTTCTGTCTTCACTAGGTATCGGGAGTGGAGCGCTGCGTTCACAGGCACAGCCACAGTGCCTGGGACTTGTAAATAGTGATTCATTGTGCACTTCTGTAAATAAATCTACTGCTCACCTTAAAAGTCCTGCTTTTGAGTCCTCCTTCTCTGCTACTCCAGGGTCTGCCACTGCAAACTGTGACACCTGAAGTCATAAGCAAGAAAGGAAGAGCAGCTAGCAGAAATAAACTGCAGGACACTGCATACTCAAGCTTTTAGCTTCTGTTTTACTCTAAAAGGGAATGTAGCTTACAAAAAAATGCTGCTGTATTAAGTGAGACTCTCCTATTGGAGAAGTGCACATTGAGGTCATACGTCAACTGAGCACTGGCCTCATTTTCTCATTACTTTCTGCACAATCATTTTGGAACCACAGCAGTCTCCCCCTGCTGGTCATTACATAGAATGAAGGTTTAACATTTATATTCTATTTTTTAAATTTATTTTATAAACAGCCTACATTTACTTACAGCTTTTTCTTTTTTGTGTTTTTAATTAGTACCAAAGGTTAAAGAAAATGAGTGTTGTTGTTTTTTTATAACTTCCCCACAAAGAAACAAGATTTTAACACTAACTTCAAGCCCAAACTACTTTACAGTCGACACTTTTTGCAGTGAGGTTGACTTGATAGTGGCCTCTTATCTCTGGGAGGTAGTAATTTATGGTTGCGCAGGCTGCCATTGAGATGCGTTCACGCTTATCTGTTGTTCTTGCAGTCACAGCGCTGCACACACACACATACACACATGCAGATCTACACATATGCACGTACCACGCAGAGAGGGAGGTTGTGGGGTTAGATAGTTGTTGACAGTTTGCTGCTTGTGGTCTCTCATGTAGCAGATGTCTTCCTGTGTGAGGCTCTGCAGTTTTCTGTTGAACCAGAGCCTTAATCTTTTCCCTGTCTGACTGAAAGCGTCACTGCGGCAGGCAGCGCACTGTAGACGGTTACTGTTCCACTTCATTCCCAGGGACGTAGCGAGGGTTAATATCAGCCTCTGTGTCTCTCTCTCCTACTACCGTATTCCTATCCGGATTATGGACTTGAATGACTTTCTCAGTTGTAATGGAATTCCCAAGTAAAGTTCATTCAATGGATCGCCACTCTGCTCCCCTAACAGTCCAATAATTGAATTGAAATCAAACCTAATTGGATTGCTGTAGGAATGCCACTGAACAGTGTGTCTTTTCCTGGGAATGGGGTGGTACAGCACAGAACACTGTGTGTGTGCGTGTGTGTGTGTGTGTGTGTCTCTGTGAACGAAGATGGAGATGGAGATGAGGCGGTGCTGGGCACGCAATTAGATTAGTCTAATCATTTTCACTGTGAGCCCACGGATTCGGTGGTTTGGGTGCAGAAGACGGTTCTCACTGTTGCCGGTAACATGCTGACAGTCAGCAGAAGCCAGACCTCACTACTCCACCCTGCCGTCACATCACACAAACAAATTACCTGAACATCCTGTGCGAGACGCAATGTGTGCAGCAGCCTGCACGCAGCACATGTATACGCCACGATGTAAAATTCGGCCGACTGCTGCTGATTTGCTCTGCAACACGTCAACAAGTACCCTGATCTGCTGAACTGCACTTTAATGGAATCTACTCCTCTGTACTTCACTCGTGCTTTACTTTGTACTGCGCTCTAACCCACTGTACTTTTCCAGTGTCCTACTCTACTATATATTTTGCACTGTTGTCGACTACATGTACTCTATATCACTCTGTATTCTGATTGGCTCTTTGCTCGATATGATTTTAGCTGTCCAACTTTTCTATACTAGTTAAAGTTATCCTTTATTGATCCGTAGTAGCGAAACTCAGTCTCTGCATTTAACCCGT
Source organism: Pelmatolapia mariae (assembly GCF_036321145.2). NCBI lineage: Eukaryota > Metazoa > Chordata > Actinopteri > Cichliformes > Cichlidae > Pelmatolapia > Pelmatolapia mariae. The sequence continues at coordinate 26,825,545 of NC_086245.2, read as the reverse complement.
TGTAAGTATCAGGAGCAGTGGGCAGCTGTACGGCGCACTCGGGGACCAACTCCTGCTCTAAACCGGTGGAAAAAGGGCACGTGGTGAATTAAAGTATTCCCTGAGGTAAATGTGCAAGCACAGGGAGTAAAGTCCACGCAGAAAGGCCCTGCCCTGACCTTCTTGCTGAGAGGCAACAGTGCTGCCTACACTGTGTTCTGCTCCAGTCCTTTCCATCTCTACTTATCTCTGCTCACCCCTACACAGCTCTAGTGTACTCCAGTCCGCTCTACTCTGCGATACTTTACTCCTCTGTACTTTAATAATCTCATCTGTACCCAACTCTGCTCTTCCCATAATCCACTCTGATGTACTCTGGTCCAGTCAGGGTTCAAGTTATAATCGGAGCTCTGTGGCCATCTTTAAACTAACTAACATAAGGGTTGTACATAATTAAATAAAAACCGAAAGTGCCACCACTCATGAGGTGGGCTGTATATAAAAGATGGGCAGTGTGATTGCCTATTGGTTGCTTGACATTTGCACATGTGTCAATAAACATAGCCACATCCTTTAAACCTTACAATGAAATACATGGATGAGTTCAAAATCACCACTTTAAACGTTCTTAAGAGATAAATTAGCTCTAGATACATTCAAGCATTTTTTTGTAGCAGGCTGATAGCATGCTAATTTCTATTTATGGCCCTGAGAGTAAAGGTTGTGTGTTGTGTGAGTTGTGGGAGAGAAAGATGCAAAGTATTGTGTGTTTTCATCACATGATTCATGTAATGATGTAAATACATGTTTGCTATTAGCTGTTTGCTATTAGCTTGTCTCTTCCACGGCTGGTCCATCATGTTATTGTCTCCCCAAAAACACTTCTGTTGTTTTTTCTGAAAACCTTTCTTTTCCCCTTGTGTTTCATTCAACTTTCATTGTGTTTTTTATTGACTTTCTGTTGTGTTTGGTGTCCTTTGGCAGCAGTTGTCTATTTCCTGGCATTTTCTTAAATTGCAGTGCACTTGAAGTCTCAGGGCCACCGTATAATTATCTAATTAATGTAAAAACGTACACACCTTAGGCAAAGGCAAAACGCAGTATCCGTGTTTAAAGTTGACTTGAGTTCATTTCCAATCCCAAATTTAAAGTATTGGATTCTCTTAAAGTAGCTTTGCATGAATCACAGTTCAGAATAATCCTTCTTTGTCTTATCCTGTGTGTAGCTCCCGATCCCTGTTATATCACCCTCTTTTTAAACCAGCTTTCCTCTGATTGGCTGATGCTTGCATTACTGTGCAACTCAGTGTTAAGTTTCACTTAACACTGAGTTTTAGTTTGTAATTTAGTTTTATTAATAAATAAATACATAAAAACACCAGTGCTGCTCCCACTGGCTCGAACCCAGACTCTGTACTTGAATCACTCTGCATTCTCCCTGCTTGACTTCTCTTTACGCAGCCCCACTCCTCTCCATTACTCCCTCTTAGACTCTTTTACTCTACTTTCCAGCACTCAGTTCCATTTGACTTCACTTTACGCTGCTCTATTTTTTTTTCTCCTGTACTCTATTTAATAACTCTCCTGTCCGCGCAATCTATTGTACTTTAATATCCTCTCTTCTCCTTCGCACAGTTTCTTGTTGTTTATTTGGCTGTGCTTGTTTTCCTTGTTCAGCTCAGTTTCCTTTAATTTGTGGTCTGGCTTTTGGTTTTGATCACAGCCATAATGAAAGACAAAGACTTGATCCACTGATGCCATTATAACCAGAGTCGCCTATGATGCCACATTTGTTATGACTGGGACTTTGGGGTGGCGCTCTGATATGCATCCAGGGAATTGTAATTACACCAAAATGGATGGGTTTTTTGCTTCTTTTTCTATTCTAAGGATTTTTAAGATGGAATATCTGAAAAATTTATCTTGACGTTGATCTTGTAGGAGTCTCGCAGAGGAGAGACTTTACTGCTCTTCTTGTCTTTTGGTTTGTTCAACAGGAAGGTCAGAGAGTGAGACGCAGAGCGGTGCGCTTGTTGCCTCCTTGTGTTGCTCAACGCTCCAACAGAGCTTTCTGTGCGCGCCGTTTTCGTAAGTATAGGCCTATAATGCAAATATCAGCAGGGTGGTGAATTTCTGATCGAGAACCTCTTCGCATTTTCTGCCTCACTACATCATTTTGTCAGATTAGAAAGTTCAGGTAGGCCTCTAGTCTCATTATTTAGAATGAATACCATCCAATTTTAATCAGCGTCCAACCGAGGGAGTTTGGGACATCCCAAGGGTCTGTATGGTACATGAAGTCTTGATTTTGCCCAAGGTTGTTCTCTAGATACGAGTAGCTCCAACTTTTTCCCCCCTTTTACATCTTTTTTTTTCTCGGGTTTCTCATTAGAACTTGTTTCGGACCTCATTTTAGCTGCAGGGCCCAACAGGGCTCCAATTAGATGGACGACAGAATTAATGAAGTCTGCCTCCCTCTCTCCCCGTGTCTCTCACTCTTGCTCACCCTCTCTCGTCTCCTCCTCCTCCTCCTCCTCTTCCCTTGCTCTATTTATCCCAGCGCTCAGGGGGACACTCGGTCTGGATTCAGTCAGCATGGCGGCGTTTCTTCTCTTACAAAATTAAATATGTGTAATTGATGGTTTCATAAACAGAGCTAACCTTGCCAGCAGCAATCGGGAGCTGCTGCGAGGGGGTTCACGTGAATATGTATTGTGTCAGAGAGGAGCCCGCAACTGCATCCACAGGTCCGCAGGTTCTTCGCTCACAATGAGACAGAGGGGAGGCAGGGGGAAGAGATGCACGCTGCGAGATATCAACTGCAGCAGTCTTCTTGCCTCGTAACACATGACATAATGTCTCCTGCAGACAGCCTCAGACGGCGTTGTTCTGAGGTAAACTCTCACTTACAGGATGTTCTTCCTTTCTTTTGGTACTCTTTCTTTGCTTTCTTTATCTTTATCATTTTACCACCGTGAAGCCGGAGCGATGAAAGCAGTCTGATCTATACAGATGGGAAGATGAAGGGCCGCTCAACTTAAATGTCTGGAAATACGGTGAAAAGCGTGCTTCTGCGGCGGCCTTGCGCGAACACAAACAATCTGACAACGTGAAGGAGAAGAATGTGCCACCAAAGTACTTGTTAAAGGACACTTCCAGCAATGGCTTTTAACTTGAACAGTAAACACAACTTCTCTATAGTTCTTTATTTATTATTTTTATTTCTTTACTTCTACACCTGTGCTTCCATGTCTTGAAAGGAAATACTACCACTGTGTATTCCTAACACTGTAACAGGGCTTCATAACCATCTTAAATCCCCCACAGTACCTGTAGACTTCTATTAAATGTGTATTTTATTAACTTCAATTGCAGGTAATTGGTTGTATTTTATTGTCCAGAAATAATAAAATGTAACCTCACTGAACCCAAGCTGTGATTGTGGGGGGGTTTGGGGCCACTTGGGGGCAGTATAACAGGGTTTAAACAGAAAATGTTCAGTTCTGGTAAATAAGTTAGAGGAAAGGCCACAAAAAGTGCTTTTGTTTTAAGCACTGTATTACCCCTACAGGAGGTGGAACAAAACACAAGAACGCATAAACACACACAAAACTGGTTAAATAGACAAATATTGTAGTATACCCCATAAGTTAAATAATACCAAACTGAACAGCAGAGGCTTTTTCTAAAGGTCTTAAAATAATGGATCTGAATGCTCTTATACACCGAGGAAACACAGCACAACATAAATTTCAAAATTGAATTTGAAACACTGAAATTGGACACATTAACCAGAGTTTGCTGGAAAAGGTCTGACTGAGCTGAATCCAACAGTATATAACATGTGACTGTATCAGCTGTAGCCAGTGTTTCTGTTATAATGTCTACTACATAATAAAGAGGTGATAAAAGGGTGAATCTATCATATGATCCAAGCCCAGTTATTTAACTTACTACTAATATACTAATATATTACATATTACATTGGCTGTAATGTGCATTACTCTGCAACTAGTGTAATATTTTACACTGCCTGAGTAAAATATAATCTACTTACCTAATTATACAACAAAAAAAAGCTAGACATCGTCTCTATATGTTTTTTTTTTTTTTTTTTTTGCCTGTCCCGTTTGGCTCTTTTGCCATCAGAATTATTGTCTAAAGGCGAAGAAAGATGCCCAACGGATTTACTTTGCCAAATGGACCATCCCAGCCTTGCCGTAATGGTCTATTTGATTCACCTTTTATTGTTTAATTTATTTTTTATTTTCGCTTGCTAAATACGGGACAGACTTGACTGAGGAAAAGAAAGGGGAGAAAGAAAGAGGGAAAGAAAGAAAAACTCTATATGGGTTTAATACATATGACTCGCACAGCTGATTGGCAGAGGGGTAATATGATTCTCTTTAAGTCATTTAAAACACATGCAAGTTGTAGTGTGACTTCATGGCCACAGTCTTTACAGATGTCTTCTGAAAATGTTTAAGATTTAAGAAGGTTTTTTAATGTTATGCATTTTTATTTAACCTGTACTCTAAGCTCATTAGTGCTGAGTCACGCTTTTTGTTTTGGGAATATTGTGCTCCAGCTGCATTTCTTTGACTTCACCTAACATAACAGCATAATACAACAGCATAATGTTTGTACTTTTTCCATGTTTCTGATTACAGACAACAACATTTTCCAAGGAGCTCCCAACACTAGTTCAACAAATGCCGACCGCCATGATGTGACGCAGTCATGTGGGAGCTTCTAGCAGGCCAAAAATAAAGTGGGTGAGGGTGTGGAACACATAGTTACTTTGTTTCCATAAATGATCCATCTGTTGACATGCACTTACAACTTAATTTACAATGTTTTGTGGCCATCTTGGTTATGGGCCATCTGCATACCTCACTTTTAGAACCACTGACATTAATGAATGCACGTCCATTTAAAATAGATTTGCAGATGCCTTAATGTTCTCTTTTTGGCTGTTTGGCTCACACTGTAAAATAAATACACTTTTCAGGGTTTTCCATTAGGTCATAGTACCTGGTACCAGGTACTTTTTAGTACCTGCTCAGCCGGGGTTTCAAGCGATCTGAGCAGGTTCTAAAATGTGACATTGTCAGACTGCATGCTACCGATTGGCTGGTCAGTGGTGTTACTCAAAGAGTGCGTCTTGAGCGTCTTGCCAGGTTTCAAACACATGCATCCATCATTTTTTGAAACCTGGCAACGAGGAAAATGGCTACAAAAAACAACGCAGTTTTCCCCGAGTCTGACAAAAAGTCACAGACGGAGCAGTACATACATCGTTGCCTCAACATCCACCTTTGTTGTAGTGTTCGTGTTGCATACTAATTACATCATGGGACAATTGGTTGCGTTGCTGTGATGACGACCACACAAATTAGGTGGTACACGATTTTAATGGCAAACCAGTATATCCCAGTTGAGTTGTGGCAAGATAATCCGAGTCGGTACTAATGGAAAAGGGGCTTCAAGGGCTTTACCTGTGTTCACACCTGAAACTAATCCAGTTACTTGTGCCGTGTCTTAAAGCTGCTCTCTTTAAAGCGAATTAACAGCCTCCATCTCACCCTGGCATCATCTCCTGTCACACCAACCCTCTGCATATCCACTGTCCCACCTGGGCACACGTCCAAACCACCTCAGGCTTGCCTCTCTTACTTTTTCTTCAAACCACTCAACCTGAGCTGTCCGGCCAATATACTCACTTCTAATTTTGCCACTTTTAATGAAAATCTGAACATCTTCTGCTCGGCCACCTCCAGCAAACCATACACTATAGCAGGTCTCCCTACCATCATAGAAACCTTCCCTTTCACTCTTGCTGCTTTCCTTCTGTCCCAGATCACCGCTGAAAGTCGTCTCCACCAACTCCAACCTGCCTGCTCTCTCTTCTTCATCCATTTTGCACCCTGTGCATTGCTTTGGATGGTTGACCCCCAGGTATTTAAACTCATCCACCTTCCTGGCACCTTCACTGTCACAGTTGTCTTCTGCTCATTCACAAACATGTCATGGGTTCATTTTTCATGAATATCCCAAAGCATTTTTTAAGTGCAGATATGAATTCAACGTCTCTGATACAAAAATCTCCAAGAGCAATGCGATGTCACCCTGTATGACTAAAATATAATGAATGCATAACAAAGCCTTATACACTTTTTTCCCTTCTTTTTCCTGCAGTCCTACAATCAATAACACAGACATATCAATTTGCGCAAGAGAGTCTAGTCCAGGGCAAACACTCCCTCTAGCATTTAAACAAACCTCCACTGGGAGTCGTTCTCCCAGACTCCCCTGGGGCTGGGACACACCAGTGCCAGACCATACTGCACTGCTGGGATCCATCTCCTTCACGCCCGCAGTGCTTAAAGCAGCAGAGAGGGAGGGTGGCACGTAAAAGCAGAGAGAAAAAAAACACACACACACACATAAGGGAGCACGCTCATTTCTGCTGCCACTGTTGTGTTTGCCTCCAACCACTCGGTCGGGGTTGAGATATTCAAATTAATGAATGAGAGTGAGGGAAGTGAAAAATGAAAAATGTGCTAGGAGAAACTCTGACTTTGAGTAATGCTGGTAATTGGAGGGAAACATATAGAAATGCAGTGGGCATGTATTAGCAAATGAATGTGGGGAAGGAAAAAAAAAAAAGACCTTTCCGGGTGTTGGTCTCATTACTTGCTGCATCTTTGTAGTCAGGACAAAGAAAGTTGCAGTGCAGACACAAAATTGTCCCCCCACAATCCAATGCTCTGGGATTGTGTAGCTGCTCATGGCTAGCCGCTGTATTGTCAGTTCATCAAGTGTGTTAAAGCTGCACTGCAGCCGATATCATCTGTTAGAGTGTTACGATCTTATAGCCTCGTCTGATTTATCTGCTGTCTGGCTGCAGCACTCTCCTGTGTGTTTAGGTGCTAATTAGAGTACAACACACCATCTCTCAGTCAATCACAGACACACACACACACACACGGCCACAGACAGTCTCATTGGTGATATAGACAGTGTTTCAAGAGATAAAAGAAGAGAGAAAAAAGTAGGTGTTGCACCAAAAGAGAGCCTTAAATTACTGGTAACATGTCACACAAGGCTTACCACCCACCATCAAACACACCCACACAAACATAACCATACACATAATGGGCTATACGGTGCACTTTACACACACACACAGACACACGTGCCTATATTGAGTAAAAAAAAATACAAGCTTGATTCCTCTCTCCACTGCTTGCTTTTTCCCCCTATCCTGCTTGTCATTTTTCCATTTAAAAAATTTAAAGACCCCCCCCCACTAACTTCCCTAACCCCCTCCCAATGCTCCTCCATACCCCCCTCCCCTCTGATCGCCACAGTTCAGTATGTCCAGTAATCCTGGATGCCTCGGAGGAAGAACTGCACCGAATCACTCCATAAATGTATGAGTGTCCAAAATGAAGAGGAGCTGAGAAATGTGTGGGCAGTGGGCTGGGAAGCATGTCCGAGCTTACTAACAGGATGGGGGAGGGGGAGGGTTGTCGGGGAGGGCACGGTTGGTGGAGGTGGTGGGGGAGGAAAGGGGGGTGAGTCTAGGTGGGGTAGAGCTGTAAGTGGTTGAGTGGGTGGTTGTGGGGGTGTATAGGGAACAAGGAAGATGGTAGATGCTCACAGAGGAGGGTGTCAGACTCTGCAGCACCAGAGAGTTGGGGGTTTTTTTGGGGGGGGGGGCTTTTTATATTTTGAGCATGTGATTTAAGACTTCCTCTGCATTTTTTATTTCTATTTTGTTTTATCCAGCCTCCTCACCCGAACATTACAGGCAGCAGAACAGCTGGGATTAAATGCCCTCCTTACACTTAAAGGTGTTACACACGTTTATTTGTAATTCAATCAGATGTTTGACCTTCGCTGTACTCGAGTGAATGATGTGCTGAGTCTGACACCAGGAGGAGGGAAAGTTTTCTCTCTCCCTAAATAGGACTCGGATGCATGAGCACATGATTTACTGTATAAGCCAATAAACATTCTGTACTTGCAGAAACTTAAAATGTGTGGTTAGAACTAGGAACCAGTATATTTTTGTGTCCAGTCATATTTCTTTCTTAATTCAATCAGCAAACTGATTGAATTAATGGGATTTCTCCATTAAAATTAGGTCTCACCACATGCCTGTGCAGGAATTACGAGTATTTGGACACAAACAAATACAAACTACATCCCTAGGTTTAGACATATAAACTCCTTAGTAAGGAAGAACTCAACGTTTGGGTTAAAATCTACCCTTTCATAATGTTGCAGTCTAATGTTACAAAATAAAATTTGTTATAAGATTTATCAGCAAAGGTTTTACATGCACTTATTCACAGAGTCTATAGAAGTCTGTAAGGTAATATGAGTTGCTGTCTGTTTATCAGTGATTTCAGTTCAATTCAGTTTTATTGATATTTTATTTATAACAGTCACCTCAAGGTGCTTTATATGGCAAGGTGCAGATCCTACAGTATTAAAGAGGAAACTCCAACAGTCAGATGACCACCTACGAGCAAGTACTTGGTGACAGGGGGAAGGACAAACTCCCTTTTAACAGGAAGAAACTTCAAACAGAACCAGACAGACCCAGAGGACAGACATCTGGGCACCTGCCCCATCTGATTGGGGTGAAGGGAGGAAGACAGAACAAAAACACACTGTGGGAGAGAGCCAGAGATTAATAATAACTCGTAATTAAATGCAGAGAGGTGTATAGATGCACACCAATGCAAAAATTAATTAATTTTTTGTTGTGGGGGTTGTTTTTCAGCATTAACAGGGATAAATGAAGGAAAAGATCTGTGGGTCTTTCTCTGGGAACTTTTGAGCATCAAACACTGAATTTCTGGTGAACTTTGTACTTTTTCTGCATCAGCTTGTGATGGAAAAGTTTTGATTTATATAAAGAAAAACACAAAAATTAGGCCCAAAGGCATATTTCATCATATATTGCCAGTTTCCCTAAGCAAATAAGTAAGTCCATTGTTTATGTTTTTATTGTGGAGGAAACATATCTGTCTTCTAAACACTGGAGGGCTGCGTCCGTTGTTTCCCTGAAATCTAAAGCCATGTGTTTGACTGTTCAATAGGCCAAACTGGCTACAGCCTTTGTAACAGCATGTTGCAGAATGTTGGAAATGTATATATAGCTGAATATTGATGCCATTTCCAGGCTTTTCAGGCTGAGCAGCATCATCTGCTGAATGCTGATAGCTGGAAGTTTGCATTTGCAACTGGCCCCGGGATCTGACCTAACACAAAGGCAAAGCACTACTTTGTCACTTTTCCACTTCTCCAAAGCTGTGATGACTCCTGAGAAGGATACTTGTGGGTCACAGGTGAAGTAATTCAGCCGGGTTTTAGTGATTCATATTGAGTTGGATGGAATCAATACAAATTAATAATGATAGAGCAAGTGGATAGTCATATGTGTCCATGTAGAAATCCATATGTGTTAGATGCAAAGGTCAATAGAGTTTATACAGCTTGTGGCTGAAAAGAAGAGACTTGTTGAGCTGCACTTTAAGTGCCAAAGTCTTGACTTTATCTAGGGTCAAGGTCAAGGTGAGCCAGTGTGCTTATTGCTCCCTTGGTATCTGTCTCCACTACCGCTATGCCTCTCCTCGTCCTCTACTCGTCCTCTTTTCACGTTCCTCAGTCCGTTCGGAATGATGCACATTTGTTCCTCCCGTCACATCCTCGCAGCTCTTCCCTCATCTATTCTCTCTGTTGTGTGTCCCCCTGTTCAGCCCCCCTGAACCACCCTCTCTCTTCTTCCCACTCTTGGGATGACTTTAAATGACTTCAGGGAAAGTTATTTGGAGTTCAGGTAGAGTTCAGACGCAGACCCGGTACCCTCTCTCTCTTCTCCCTCCACTTGTCTAAGCCGACACGTGAAAGTATCCCTCAGCTTCCTCTTGACATGGGATCAGCCTGGAAGCTCAAAGCCCCCAGAATGGCAATCGTAATTCAGTCCCCTGTGGCTCGGACTATGTGTTTGATCAAATAGGCTGCTGTGTCTATGTTTGACATTGGGCTCACTTGTGTTTAATGGAATTTTCTTTTGCTTTTTAGCATGGGTAGATTATGAGAAAATGGGCCCTTGAGTAATGTGTAAAAAGGCTCCCTGCCACCTACAAAGGAACAAGACACTCAATCTGAAAGAGAGTTTTCCACTTGTTTGTTGTTTCCTTTTAATCATTTTGCATCTCTTTGTTGTTGTTGCTCCTGTATGCTCAAACTCTTTAGCCATTTTGAGCTTGCGGACTTTCTGGTCTCCCCTTTCAGCTGTTTGCATGTCTTTCCTGTCATTTTATTTGCATAGTTTCTTTGGGCTTATATGCAGTTCTGTCATATTTCTTTGTAGTTGCTCCGATTTTATGTGCAGTCTTTTTCTTTGCTTTACACCCTGCAGATGTTTCGCATCTCTTTGTAATCATCAGCATTCATTCTGTTGTTGTTTTGTACTTTTCTTGTTCTTCTTGTTGTTTTTTTGCATTTTGTGTTTTTTCTTTTACTTGTTGCAACCCATTGTAGTTGTTTTCCTACCTAGTTTCATTACTTTGTATATACTTTGCATCTTTTTCTAGTTCTTTCATTCTCGTTTATAGAAGTTTTGCATTGCTGTTAAGTTGTTTTTCATCTCTTTTAAGTCATTTTTTTTCTTTATGCATTGAATTTTTGAGTCACTTTAGTCATGATGCATGCTTAGTCATCCAGGTAAGGAAATCCCAGCTGATTCTGTCCATCTGCATGTAGCGTTTTCAGTGGGAGAAACATTCCATCAGTGTTCCAAGTGACTTCTTCAGTCTCAGATGCTGCAGGTTTCAGTACATTTGCATAATGACCAAAACTAGTGTCACTGACTAACAATGGGCTGTGAGTCCAGACAACAAAAGACACCTTTCAGTCTGTCATGAAACTGTGTTGCTTGGAGACCTGGATTGTAAGTGTGTCTGTCTCTAAAAGTATTCTGGGTCAGCTTCTGTTCTTTAAATGTGCTATAGGCTATAAGTAAAATAGACATCACAGTCATTTCATTGTGAGGTATTAAAGTCTATCTAGCTATCTAGAGATATATAGAGATATAGATCATAGACGTAGCGATACCGAATGGCAGTAACATCAGTAAGAAGGAACACGAGAAGCTGGAGAAGTACCGAGGGCTCAGAGAAGAGCTCGAGAAGATGAGGAGGGTGAAGGTAACAGTGGTCCTAGTGATAATCGGAATCGGAGCACTAAGTACAGTGACTCCCAAGCTAGGCAAGTGGCTCCAGCAGATCCCAGGAAGAACATCCGAGATGTCTGTCCAGAAGAGCGCAGTCCTAGGAACACCTAAGATACTGTGCAGGAAATTTATGTTTATATATATATATATATGTATGTATGTATATGTATGCGGCGGGGTGCGGTTCATGGCACAGCTGCGGGGGAGGAAGACACACCTGAGCTCAATCAGCTCCCCTATTAAACGTGCCGGGACCTGAGGAGTGGGTTGCTGTTTTTGTTGTGTGTAGGACGCAGCTGAAAAGCTACGGCTGTGAGTTGGAAATACAACAACTGGAAATCCAGGAAGTGTGTTAAAGTGCAGTATGTGGTCGGGTCCATCGTTACTTTCACAATATATATATATAAACACACAATTCACTGGGGTACGTACTGAGAGGATAGAAGTCAAGTATTGATCTTATTGTGCTAGTGTTGATCCAATACCATTACAAGTGTTGGTATCAGTACTATTAATATTTGGATTGATCAGGGAGGAACAATTGTTTGAGTGGGGAGTCAAGAAGGTACGTGAAAAGAGAATGACCATCTCTTAACCAAACAGGGGTTAAGGTTAGAGTTATGGTGAAAGAGTACATCTTTCACCATCTTACAATGGTATGATTTCCATTCCCCAACTCTCTAGGAATCACACTTATAGCCATTGAGCAATGTAGATGACAGTCATAGAACTGACCTCAAGGCCCATTGTCAGTAGTGCTAGTTTCTGTCATAATGCAAATGTACCATTCGTAAGGTTGTGGAAACCTGTAGTCAGCTGAGATTGAAGAAGACTAGTGATAAAAAGTTTCTACCACTGAAAATGCAGCATGCAGATGGACAGAATCAACTCTTTGAGGGCTCACTTTAGTCATTTTGTGTCTCTTTTTTTTTTATTCTGCATCTTTTTTCAGGGATTTTATATCCCTTCATGGTTGTTTTGTGTCTATGCATTTTTTGCGTCTCAGCTTTTTTGTTTTTATCTAATAGATTTGTGTCTCCTTGTGTGCGATTTTTTTCTTTTTCCTTCACATTTTCCTGTCTTAGTCTTTTCCTTAATCTTTCCCTGTTTCTTTGTGGCTTTGTGTCCATCTACAGTGCAATTTGTGTATGTTTTTCCATCAACAGTTTGCAGGTGAATCGGGGCCTTCAGGCACTGCTGTCGGGCAAAGAATTTCAGCTGAACTTAAGAAAACTGGGCAAGCTGATTTAGTTGAGGCTAGAGATAAAGGGAGGGTGACTCCTGTTTAAAGCTTCCTCTCTCGGTAGATTCATACTTACACTACTCCACATCTTATCAATGTTAAGCCAATTCAAATAAAAATATAAAACCTTGAGATACAGGTGCTTTTCTGTGCAACCAGAGAGCTGTCAAACTAATTCTGAATAACCTGAATAAATCTTACAGATGCCCCAGATGCAGACAACGCAATCAGGAAGCCCCTATTTTTACGTAGCACTTTATTTATCCAGTCAAAAAATGTTAGCAGCCATATCATCTGTTGCATGAACCCTGTGACCCTCAGTAAGCTGGTTCAGTACCTGATGCTTTTTAAGGAAATAATGAATCTGGAATTCACAGAAAAGAAAAAGTTTAATAATGAAATCATGAAACTTTAATAGAGCACAGTGCCGGCAATAAAGACTAATATACAGTACATATGCATAACATGATCAGTTGCTGCGTGGAACAACATGACAATGGGAGAAGTCATGTGTGTAATTGAAGATCCAGCACCTCAGCGTGTTATGAGGAGCCTCAGTGGCTTTTTGTTTTTTTGTTCTGGCAAAGCTCGTCCTTGCCTCCTAGTGGTCAAAGAGGTTTTTGCACCTAATGGAGCGAGCCGCACATGTGGGTGAGGATTGTACTTTTGGATGACGCTGCCAGGGGCCTGTCTGTCTAGTCCACAGGCGTCCTGTAATCTGTCTGACACGCGCAAGGCCCCCAGTGACTCTCTGTTATTAGGCCCATTAGACGGCTTGGGACGAAGCTGAATTTTCATTAGCTCGGGTGAATTTGTGCGCAGGCATGTACACTTGCACATGCATGGGTGTGTGTGTGTGTGTGTGTGTGATGAGTGTGTAATCTGTCTGACACCAGCCAGCCATGAGGGAGAGACACTTGAGGGCTGAAGGATAATACCTCACAGGACAGAGAGAGTAACCTGGAGTGACTGGAAGCCTGTGGTGTTTTGACGTATTTTACAATTGCTTGTTGGTAAATTACTTAATGGATGTATGACACATTTAAGTGGATCTGTAAGATCTCTGAGGTCTCCCAAGCTGCCACTCTGAGTGCAAAGGTACAACTCAAGATGCAGGCTAACTTTATTTGCCGCATTTCCCATTCAAGTCAGGCCTCTAATTCCGCAACATTCTCTTCTCTCTCAGCCATATCGTCCCATTCCACACTCATTTGTTGCCCCTCTATCATATCACAGTGCATTTCCCAACCAATAAACGGAGGCACTCTTCTGTAGAAATGTATTTATCTTTCACATAAACTCCATTCTGGCTCCACTGGTCTCTCTCCAGTAGCTCTCTCTGGCACTTAATTTCTATTAATGGTTCTGCAACTGGCACTCGAAACCAATCCACCGCTAGTCGGGCCGACCGGGGAGCGCATATGAGGAAATATGCAAAGGCAATTATCCTCTGTGATGTGCATAACTGCAACTGCTAATGCGCCTCTGCTCATTGTGTGTTGTAGGAAACAATGTGAACTGGTGGCCGCCTGCATGCATATATTAGCCGTGATGCAGAGGCTGACGTGGAGGGTGGCAAGTATGTCAGCTACATAAGTGTGACATTAGTCATGTTGCATTGTTGTTACCAGTGTAATGGCTTTCTGGACAAACGAACGCAAGGAGTGGCTGCACACTTATACAGAAGTACGCACACACACACACACCTGGTCTCTATCAGTGCAGCACAGCAGCACGCCAACTCGCGATAATAATCATCATCAGCATTGTAAAGCTGAGTAGCTTGTAAAGGCTTGTCTTGTTTTTTTTCTCTGATAGCAACAGTGTTTCTCTCGCCGTACCATTGTTCCTGGAGAGTTCTCCAATATCTCGCTCAGCTGTCAGTTATAGATTTAACACAGCTCACTGGGACGGTGACAGGAGGCCAATAATAGGCTCCTGGGCTTGTAAAGCCTCCATCTGCAGAGGAAACACTGAGCAAATAAACCCCGAGGAGCGGACACAAGTACACAACCCTATTAGAGCTGCTGTAATTACACCGAGGAGTGTGTTCACGCACACCGAGGTGTGTTAAAGTTTTATAGCGTGAGGTCAGTGATGAGGTGGACTCAGATATGATGGGATGAGGCCTAATAGGGTGTTTTATAGGTACCATGTGTGCGGTTTTGTCTTGTGCGTGTGATGTCTTTGTGAGTGTTTGTGAATAGATATTTCCTATAGATGCCCGCTCGGTGTGTGAGTTTGCCTGCGTCTTCAGCAGTACAGTGATTTTTTTTTCTCTTCTCTGGCATGCCGTCATGCTTATCAGCTGCCTTCAGATCTCTGCAATTGACTTAAATGTTATGGATGGGAGCCGAGTCCCTGGATCGCACCCTGTCTTTGTGAAGATTCAACTCGCATGCACTCTCACACGTACAAACCTCCTGACCCTGCCTGATATGAAGTTTACCAGTCTCTCTCTCAGGTGGAACTCTGAATTCCTGTTACACCCTTTGCTCGATAAGCTTGTGCTTCTTTTACTAGACATCCATCAAGCGCTGTAAAACTAACCCCGACATAATCTCTTGTTTTTCACTTCAGTTTGCTTCCAAGGACAGCAGCCAGAGAAGGAAATGCTTATTGTAGCCGTGGCAATAGAGACAGGTACCTCTTCCGGCAGTGAATGTTCAAACAGTGACTTGTCTGTCAGACTCTTTTGCTTTGTCGTGTCCAACAGTAATCAATGTAGCAGTATGGAAAAGTGGGTAAAAGAAGCAGAGAAAGTGAGCAATGTTTCCACAGGAGACACTGAACATTCCTTGTGAATGTAAAGCAGAATGCATGTTAAATTAATTGCAATGGGTTTTTTTTTTCTTTCTAAATGTATATGCTGTACAATGCACTTGTGCGTAGAGTTGTGGTTTAAAAGCAGGTCTAAGGGGAATGAAATTCCAGCCGGTGAGCTTCATCCCAGGGCTAAATTACACAAGCCAGCCATGATTTCATGCTTCGCTACATTACTTCTCCCTTTTTCGCTGCACCCTCCCCTCCTCTCTCTGTCTCATTTACCTCTGCTTTAACCCCGCATGGATCTTATCTGGTTAAAGAGCAAAAAGAGGTGAACCACACAGCCGTGCGGCATGAATATTTCATCTGTGTTTGGATTACCATTTTCTCCAAAGATTCATTGTTCTATGTATAATACATGGCGCGTCGCACCTCAGCTCCTAGATCATAACCCCTGCCTTTCTAATCACAGGCGAGGCATGCCCTCACCTAGCCAGCCATGCCAACGTGTGTGTGTGTGTGTGTGCGTGTGTGTGTGTGTGTGTGCGTGTGTGTGTGTGTTTGCATCAACATGTCCAAGTGTGAATCAGGAGGGTGGTTTATGTGTAGGTGGATAACAGTGCATATACTGACAGGCCTGTATTTTATATATGGACACATTTGTTTTTGTGTGCGTGTGGATGTGAGGAGAGGGGTTACAGCAGGGCTAAGACCGGCTCATCTTTCACACACACACGCGCACACACACACACAAAAACACGCACACTCCTCCAGCCTCTGGCTGGATTAGATGATGAGGTGGGAGAGTAAGTGAGATTGGAAGGGAAAGGAAAAAAAATGTGTTTGGTAGGAGGGAGAAAAAGAGTGAGTAACAGATTAAGAGTGAATTTGAGTCTTTTGGCTCCTGGCTCGGCTCCAGCTTTAAGTTGCGGCTGTAATATTCTTTCAAATGATCTACCTCCTGTTAGATATACTGTAGTGTGTGTGATCTTGCCAGCCCACACCATTTGGCTGTCTGACGGCTCGCTTCTCCCTTCATCTCCTCCCATCTTTCCATCGCTAAATGAGCACTGAATAGAGCGGTGGGCGAGGCTGTATAGATTTGAATGGTTCACTCGGTGGGTTGTTTGATGGAGAAAATGGGTGCGCGAGCCATTCTGACCTAAAGTGCCCGTATCTCTTCAGAGCCTCAGAAATGGGCTCTTTTAAATGTATAGTTTCTCCAAAATTACCATACAAATAATTCAAAAGAGTGAAGCAGTGAATATTTCAAGAATGTGTGACCTAGATATATCTGTAAAATTTAAGAGCATTTAACGTTAGCACATATAGGCACATGCATGTGTGCGTGGCAAAAGTGGCGTAATGTCACTCGCTCTGAAAAGTTTGCATGCTGATCAAGAAGACAATTAATCCTACTTACTTTATAATCGGTTGTCTAAGGTTATTTTGATTTAAATCTAACCTAAATATGATCTTACCCTAACCTCAAACCAAGTCTTTATACTGGAATTTAATGAATCCTGAATTAGACTGTAAGGATTTACTCTTTGTCCCCTTCAGGAAGTTGTGTCCCCAAGATATGATCATGTAACTAGGTGTAGGTCCCCACAATATCAGTAATACAAGTGCACATACACACACACACACACAGTATACACTTTTAAAGTGCGATGAGAGTTGTGATCTTGCACCGCTTGCCATCACATTTCTACAAACTCTGCAAACATTCAAAAAGTTGCTTACATGATTCCACCTCCTAGTCACACACATGGATTTAATTTGATGTGTTTTATTTGTTTTCATTCATCCAGATATGAATTAAAGCCTCAGAGAGATCATATTTTAATGTATCAAGCAAAACTGTTGTTGATTCATATGTTTAAGCAGCACATTTAAATTTGGAGTTTTTCACCATCCTCAATTAGCACAATTTGTCTGTTACATCAACAGACAAAAAACGGATTTAGGAAAAGAAAACTTTCATTATTACTCTGGAAACCAAAGCATTTACCTTTTTGCCCATCAAATGCTGATGAAGGCTCCAGAAGATGAAAGTTAGTGTCGTGGACTACTTTGAATTAGACTCTGTCTTTGAGCTGACTGTTGTTTGTTTGTGATGGCGAAAAGCTCGTAGCATTTGTAATCAAACCCCCCGGGACCACCTGTCTTGGTGTGGCTCTTCAAGCTGCTGTATGCAAAGTATGTGTTTTATACTTTGCTCTTCTTGTTCTTTCCTTTGTGCGTATCGTGAAGAATGGTGGGCTGAGCTTTGACTGCCGCGTTCAGTATCTCTCGGTACAGAGTGGTAGTTTTAGAAACCTGCGACGCGCTGAAAGCTGTTATTGTGCAGTTGAAACTAAGTCATAAAAGACAAACAATCCACCTGGGAAATATCCATTTAAAGCTGTAGAATTGTGGCCCTCCAGTGGCCTTGAGCACACCTTCAAGTTTGTTGATCTTCATCTCCCTTTGCTGCAGTCATCTCAAATGTCAGCACAGCAAAATCAATAAAAAAGACCGCCATTTAGGAAGGAATATATCCTTTGTTTTGATTGTTCAAAGGATGATTATTTTTAGCCACATCATACAAAGCTGGTTTTGTAGTACTGGTAATGGCAGTAAAGGAACCATTAGATTCACTGTGACCGATCGCAGAGACTGGTATCTCATTCTGCCAACTCTTATCCTTCTTCATCATGCCCCTCTTCCTGTCAGACTTTAATGATCCTGTGTTTCCAGGATCATTGAAGTCAAGCACGTGGAGCCCAAGGCTCTACAGTATATTTTAGAGCATGACCTCATATGTGTCTTGTTCTTTTCTTTTGCTTTCTGGGTGAAAGTCTCACTGTCCCCTTTGTTTAATCAGTTGCGACTAGAACAGGAACTGAACCATCCATTCTAAGCAGTAGGTGAATTTTCATGAACTTCAGTATCCAGGTTATGATTGGGGTTTTGAAGGATCCCATGTTTAGTTTTGCTCATATTACAGTTGGGCGAGCTTCATAATGTTACCCCATGAGATCCCCAGTAATGACATCATTAGCACCGGGGGTAGAGTGTGGACACGCCATCATTGAGGTAGCATTTATTTATTTAACCTCCATAATGCATTCTTTACATAATAAATACACACACACACGTTTTCATATCTTAGTGAGGGCATCTCACTGACATAATTCTTTCCCGAGCCGCTTACCCTAACACTAACCATCGAAAATGAGTGCCTAAACCTAATCCTCAGCCTAAACTTAACCATAACCTAACTGTAATCATGACACTAAAACCACATTTTGAGCGTAAAAAAAAGGCCTTCAACGGGGCATTTTTTCCCCATAAGTGACTGTTGGTCCCCACAAGTATAGTAGCATGCCAATTTTCTGTCCTCACAAAGATGTCTAAACATGTACACATACACAACAAACCACACACTAATATTTCTGATGCTGGAGACAGAGAGAAAGAGAGATACTTGGGACTTTTTTCCAACTTTTGCCATTCAGAGAAAAAACATAGGCTATACCAATGGGAGACACTTGTTCACATACAACAGGTGCAACAGATGAGGAGCTAAAGCAGTATTAAGTCACAAATCACATTTGCCTTCCTCTTTCTCACTTCTTTTGTCTTCTTTTTTTGTTTGCTTTAGGCCTGTAGTTCTACTACTAACTCATTCAATCCTTTGTTGTGTGTGTGAAGGGGTCATCCACCTCTCCTCCAGTCTGCACCAACAAATGCACATATCTTGTGACTAAAAATGTCAGGTAGGAGGCATTTCTGCAAATGTACAGTTTTCGTTCTAATCTAAAACCAAACCCTAAGACAGAAAAAATCTGTCTTCCCTCATTTTGAAATGATGACGAGTCCAAGATTGTAAATGTTATATGCAGTGACGATGACAAGAAACTATAGTGAAAAAGGTTCATTTTACTATCTGATATCAATCTTTATTTACAGAATTAAAGAGTAAAACGTTTTCACTCCTCATCATTCCCAGGGTTGTCCATCAGTACAGACCTGGCATGTACACATTTTATCCTGAGTTCTTTGTTCTGATTCTCACTGTGGACGTCTATTCAGGCAAGTTTTCAGCATCACTTCAATGTTTTGTGGAGCTTTTTGTGTTACTGGATGTCTGATTAAATTGCCAGTTTTTATTGCAAATTATGTTGGAACCTGTGCTAACAGCACAAAGCAATCAGTAACCACAAAAAGTATTATTTGTACAGGCACATGAATAACCAGATTTCTCTGTGCTTGATTCAACTTCACAACCGGGATAATACTGCATATCTAAACAGAGATGCTATAGATTTTAAAGTTGATGGTTTATAACCTGCTGGTGTTATATTTCTAATTCACTCTGTAAAGGGAACTTTTTCCAGTCGGTTGGTCTTTTTTTCCCCACATAGCAGATACTGGTCCTGCTGGTGGGTTAACGATCTTCTACGGCCCTGTTCAGCTCTCCTAGAGTAACTGTCTGTCTCCGGGAATCTCCTCCATGCTTTTGAAACTGTGCTAGGAGACATTGTTTCATTGCTGTCCCTCTAGTGCACCTGTTTTTAATTTCATTAACACAAAAGCTGCTGAAACCGATTAACAACCTCCTCTGCTACTTACGGCTAGGGTATATCCCAGAAGTTTAATTGACTTGATGCTATATTCTGATTAAAAAGTGTTTCCTTTTTTCCTTTTTTGTTTTAAGCAGTGTATTTGGCAGTGGGACTTCTGTTCTGGGACTGCACGCCCCTCCAAGATGCATAGTAGCAACAAGAACCTCAGTGCAGAACAGAGCAGGGATCAAATCACAGGAAACCTTGGAACAGGTGCTTCTTTGTTTTATATAACAGTCTATACAAACCATGTGACAGTGGGCCTTGGTTACTTAGATTAGTAATTGTGTTCGCTTTTGTTCTGAGTGTGAGTACGGACATTTGCAAAATGCCCTATAAAAACTATGAACATTTGTTTTTCTCTTTCTCAGGTTTAATATTTACTTCAATCATAATCTGGCAAAAGAGCAGGCACAAATCAAGTTCCCTTCTTTGATTGGAAGTGAAGTGAATACACTCAGAACCTGGCATTAATCTCCTAAGGGGAGACACAGAAACAGAAAATTACTATTAAGCAAGCAGTACCATCGAGGTTGGGTAAAACGAAGCAAACAAGAAAGTGTCTAAAACTGCAATTATTCCAGTGGCCACTTGAGACTAGCTCCAGAAGCAACTCCCATCTTCAGATGCTAAACTTCAGAAATGAAAATAACAGGTTTGCATCCAGGAACAAGTAAAATGTACCAGGTACCACCTATTTCTGACTCAATTATTTGAATTTTATTAAGGGTTAAATTTAGTGACTCGGTTTTTTGACCGAGGTGTGCAGGCAGCTGTTGTTCTCTGTTTCTTTTGAATATGACTTGCTGCCAGGAATAGCTTGTAAGAACTTTGTTTTCCCAGTTTTTGTGAATTAAACTGTATATTGCTGGTCTGCTACATAATACTGTTTAGTAGATATGAGTGTCACTCGTCACCCTACCCTTTTGAATGCAGTTTATTAACTCCACCCTGTCTTCCAAATATCATCACCTTTAGCTCTAAAAAACTAGCAACTAAAATACAATATTGACAATTCAGAATGTGCATCTATGCTGGAGATATACTGCAGTAGTATTAATTTGACCCTCAGAGAGAAACTGAAGACATTTGTTCGCATTTTCATTTAAATACGATACGACCGACAGGTGACATAGAGTTGGGGTTGAATCAATTCAAGACGTTTGTCGTATCAGAAGGCAGTAATAATCTAGTTAACTCTAAGGTGCAATATCAATTTCACTTTTCACACTTTACAGTGTTTGCTTTGAATTAATTAGTTGCTGAATATTTCCAGTTTTAGTCGGAGTTAATTTCGCTTTTAGTTAAAAGCATCAGCTCCAATGTTCATTAAACTAATCTGTCAGCAAATTGTCTTTTTCCTATAAATACATTTCAAATTAAAGACTGCAGCTTAAGGGTAACATAAGGGCCTTTTCTGATGGGGTTTTACTTTAAGCTTAGCAGGTACTGGAAGATAACTTGAACAAAAATTACTCTCCTATACAGATGGCCACATATCCATTTATATAATTAGACACATGGAAGGCTTAGCCTGTAATTGCAATTTTATATGCACACCTCCTTCTGTATTTGAACGGTATATGTTGCATTACATTCATCATAACACGAGCTTACTTCATAAAGTGATTTACCTTTCTGATAATAGTTGTAATATACGTCGGCCCACAACTACGCACACACACACTCACAGCTTTCCACACTCAATACTTCACCCTGTCAGCCACGACTTGTGTGGCTGCTCTATCAATCAGTGTAAGCTGACAACTATGGCTAATGCTTCCCTTTTATTTAACCATGCTTCATAATTTACCATTAGATTACTGGGTTTAGATCACATACAGCATGTTGTGCTGTTTGTAGTGCTCTGTGACGCATATTTTAAGGCGCCAAATACTCATCATTTTATGACATTCTGAGGCATTTATTAACTACACATACCTTCAGTGCTTTGCATATTTGACATAAACAGTGTCAACATAACACGTCGAACCATGAAAATGCGCTATACGCAATCTAATTATATTGCTGTTTTTAAGAGCGTAACGCTCAATGTTACATTAGAAGACAAATTTAATACACATGCAGATTCGCTCAATATCATTCATTATATATATAATATAACCATTTGCCACAACATCTGTGAAAAGGCATGTTAACAACTTTGACAGTCACACTCCATAATTGGCAGGCCAGGGCTTGCTTAGTTATTCAGTGATAATGAGAATATCTCTTTCCCCCTCTGCATCGCTCGCTCTCTCGCTCTCAGACACACAAAGACACACATACAGTCATGTTTTCAATGGTTTAGAGGACAAAACAGTGGCTCACATTAGTTTCTTTATTATGCTTGTGCCTATTGTCTTTCAAACATATACAGTTAAAGTGGATTTTGATAGTAAATGGTGTGTTCTTAAGTTGCAGTGCGTTTGACCTTTCAGGGCCTTAAAACAGCTTCTTTCACACAGTGAGTGAATTGAGGGGCTGCACAAAAGTCCAGGTTATTTTGAATTATGAATCATGCAAAGCTACTCTCTATAATTATTTACATTATTGAGACCTGCTTTTTGTCCCCGAGGCAAGTTGCTACCCCAAAATGTCACGGTGCTAACAGATTTACTGTGTGTCCACATAACACGAGTAATACACATTCATATAAAACCATTTTAAAACATTTTCTTCAGGGAAAATGTCTAAGGGCTGAATATGAGATTTTACATTGTAGATTAAACCTGAACTGCTGCTCAAATGTTTGGGGTCACGCTGATGCACCCTTTTCTTGAAAGGAAGAACTTTTGTTTTCATCTAATAACAGATTAACTTGATCAGAAATGATCAAGTTAATCTTGATCAGTTTAATGACAGTTAATTGTAAATGTCCAAATTATGTGAGATTATGTACCTGCAGATGTTAAACAACAGCGGTGACAGTTCTGCCCAATGCGCCGGCTGGATCGTTGCCAGTGCCAGGGTGAGACTTTACCAAACGCCAGTCGAATTGTGTTCATCTTCTGCAGCAGGGTGTCTGACTTGAGGGGAAAGCACATCGCAAGTTTAACTCCAGAGCTGTGAACTTTAAGCGACCTTTCAGCAGGCTCGGATCTATCATCTTAACTGAGGCGATCTGGAGATGACAGCCCTGCACATCCATCATGAGAACTGCTCAGGCCTGACACACACAAAGGCAGAAACAGCACAGAGTCGGACCCAATAGAACAGAAAATAAGTTAAAATCTGAGCCCCACTGTTTCCCATATGACTTTGCCTTGACTTTCACAATCATACAAAACCCAAAAGATACGCATGGAAATATGCCGTCCCTTTGCGGCGCCCTCTGTTAAACTTCACTTTGCATTTTAATACTTCTCTCCATTCTAGCAGGTCTATTTCTTTGTCAAATCCCCTCTGTTCTGGCTGCCGTCTCCCTCTATATAGAAAGGTTAAACACACCTAAGCAGAGGCAGTGTGACTGATGCTGGGGCTGTTTCTAAATGTTAATGACACCCTCCGGGCAGAGCGCCGTACACCGCAGTATCCTACTGTAGAGTTATAGTGTGGCGGTTATGCTATAGTGGCTCCATCTGTGCATGCACACATCAAAATGTGTGTGCGAGTGCAGACACAGACGCACACACAAGCCGGGGACGGACCCACTGTACCGCTGGCACGAAGCCAGGAGTCCTTCCACTGAGTGGTCAGGGAGAGAAATCAATCAAACATGGCTTGTCAGGCCCCTGAATCCATTATGGTAGAGAGAGTGGTGAGGCTTGAGTAAACAGGGATGACAAGAAGAGACAATTAGCAAGAATTCAGGCCGCTGTTAGAGGCAAGCTTGGGGATTTGGTAGTCTTGCATGGTCGTTTGGCCCACCTAGGCTCAGTGCTGACAACAGGCAAGGCTTCACAGCTTTATTGCTGGTAATTCACTAGCCCTCAGTGTTTTATGCCCTCTCTCTTTACAGCCTAAGCAAGCCAAATCCATTTAAATAAACACCGGTGCTGCAGAATGATGGCTGAGGTGTTTAAAAGCGCCGAAGCAAGACTCGCACATACAGCTGGGGTCATTACGCCATTTCAGGCCAACCTAGAGCCCGAAGTATGCAGACACTGGATATATAACCAAAACTGAGAGCCTCTTTGAATTTATACATTGTGTAGGTGTAGGTTGTACATAACAGCACCATGTCTACTGTTTAACAGTCGCCAGTCTCACACCAGATGTTGACTCAAAATGATTAACCTCCAAAATCAGCCTTGCCAGAAGATTCAGAAGAAACCGCTATAGAAACGGCGAGCGGATCGCTCACTGTGTCAGAAAGTGTGCCGCCATTACTCATACATAAACTCATTACATTGGTCTAATAGCTCTGTCTCATGACTCTGCCTGCCTATACGAGGAGGACATTAGTGCAGCCTGTGTATGGAACAGAACACTGGAGTTCATTCATTCTTCTCAATGGTATGGATCAGGCAGATAATTAACTGCAGAGACGTGAAGTCATTGTTCAGTTAGAGATATGGACCTGGTCTAATAAGAGCTTGCTCTGTGGAGTGCCAGGGAGAGAAAGGGGTGAGATAAAACGGAGACCTGCACTGTCTCTATGCACAGCGGTGCAATCAAATCCAGGGGCCCCTATTCTTTTGGAATCATTATTTAATTTAAGGTCAGCCTCTACTTAAAAAAAAAAAAAACCGCAGCAGGCGGCCGCTCCTCCCTGAGCCTGGTTCTACTGATGGATTCTTCCTGTCAAAAGGGAGTTTTTCCTTCCTACCGTCGCCAAATGATTACACACTTGTATTGTAGAGTTCTCTTATTGTAGAGTCTCTACCTTACAATACAAAGCAACTTGAGGTGACTGTTGTTGTGATTTGGCGCATTCTAAATGAAACTGAAATTGAATTTAAAATGCTTTTCTTTCATGGTTTCTTCAGTTGGACTGTTTGACAATCATTGTGTCAGCTGTGTATGTGCAAAACCCAGTGTGAAATTAACGAAGTTTGTGTGCTAAAAGAGAAAAGCTATCAGTTAAATGTAAGATATGTATACATCTTTGAGCATGATTTTCATGATCATCACACTTTTTATACATTTTGTAAAAAGTGTGACGGGTGGGGGGAGTTTTCATGTAAACAAACAAACACTTTGCTCGCTGTTTCTCACACAAACACATATCTCCGAGAGGCCTAACAAATATTCTGAATGCATCCTTGATTGTTTACATGTGTTTCCTAGCCTGAGGACATTTTTTTCCAATACATTTGTTTGTGCGTTGATGAGTTCCTGGCATCGTTGTTTATAAGTGGAATAACATGAAGATAATGCAGGAACGCTTCTGTGACAGAACACTACACATAAATGAATACTTATATTAGCAGATGCATGTATTGAGATATTTTATGACAGAGAAGCAGACTCAGTAATAGCCTTAATGATTTTAATACCACACAAGTATTACGCTTATTCACGGTCCTGCATTCGTGTCCATCTTCAGGTACTCAGAGAGAGGGATTATGGGAATTTAACCACCACAGGGCCTAGGGGTGCAGTCCTCTAAAAAGTCAGCAGCCTGCCCCTGACACACTGTGCTAAGCAAAGTCTTTGTGATTATAACAGAAAAAAAGTTAATCTAGTTAAGTTGTGGCATCAGAAGCTTGTTGTTAAGATGTGTCAGCCAGCTGTTATCACGACTGTGCCAAAGATGATGTAGCATGGAAACAAAACAACAGCAGCCACAGCCCAAATCCATGCCACGCTACCTCTGTGACGTCTGCATTCACTGAAGCTGATGTCCTACTCCAGTTATTAGATTGCACAACAAGGATACGAGACTGTTGAAATCTCAGAGTGTGCAGGAGCCTTAAAACAGCAAGTGAAACACAGCAAGTAAAACCCAAAGGATGTAATCATGTTGGGCCTTAAATTAACATTTTAGTTAGTTGTTTATTGGGGTGCTTTTTTTAGGCCTGTGCAAGTTCTTGCCATAAAGTCAAATTTACATCTCCTGCTCAGAATTAGTCTGGATCTCACAAACAAGGCTGGTCTGTGCTCGGTCCAGCCCATAAATCCTGACTTTTTAAATCTTTGAATGGACCTCTGTGCTGGACTCGGGAGCCCCATGTCTGAGGGGCTGTGTAGGGAGGCCCCCAAACTGAGGAACACAGCAGGAAAACAACTGTGAAGTTTATCACGTCATTCCAAGGACTGCGGGGGATCCCTCAGACTGCAGGTCACAGAGGAGCGGCATCTAACTTTATTTACTATTTAAGGGTATGCACGATGGCACAGGAACTCCATGCTTCAGAGTGCATGGCTACTACACTGGACATTGACTAAGCTAATGAGTTGTATCAATCTATATATGCATACTGTGTGTGCGTGTGGATGCTAGATTATTAATCAAAGGACGCACAACCTAAAAGCCTAACATAAACGTAAGCGTGTACACTTTGTTCTGCAGACCAAACAGAAGACAGAGACAGAGCCAATTGAATGATTATTGAGAATAGCACATAGCTCTCTGTGGGAACTGTGGGTAAAGTGGGTGACAACATCAGAACAAATCATGATGAAATGGTTGCATCACCCTTTCTGATAGCCAGCTCTATAGTTGGTATCATCTCTTCTCACATATATGATTCATATAGGAGCGTGGAGGGTTTCTTCAAAGCGCTCACATGTTTATGAGTCCATAACATCTGACGCAGTCATGTTTATGCTCCCAAGCCACATTTGACATTTTCTGGATATGATGAATCATTAATGATGACCTCAATAGGCTTTCACATCTTTGGCCCACAGATCAATAAAGTGGTTAGGGGAGTAGGTCAGAGGCTCTCCAGAGGTGTCTGTCAGTGTGTGTGTGTGTGTGTCTTTGAGCGTGCCTTCAAGCAGTCGCACCCACCGAGCGGCGGTAAAATGCCGGTGCTAATTGGCGGCCAAGCGAAGGCCCCATCTCCGATGCGGCGCTTCGGGGCTGGCAGAATTGCGGATGGTTTTCCAAGTTTTTTCCAAGCAATCCCTGCCTGTCAGGCTGTGGGAGTTCCATCTATTATTGATCACATCCAAGGATGAAAGGCAGAAACGCTCAGTGGGGACTGAGCATCTTTGGCCCCACGCAGGAAAAAAAAAAAAAAAAAACAGGGGAAAGAAACACAGCCTGGACTGCCAACTCTGTGTGAAAGGAGACGGGGAAACATCTTTTTTAAGTCGTATTGAACTGTGACTGAAAACCAGACATTTTGAAAAGTAAATACAGTGTTACATCAATAAAATGTGTCGCACGGTGTGAGCCCTCACTCACCCCTAACTCTCAGCAGCACAGTCCTCTCTGAGATTTTTTTTTCATTCCCAGATGATGACATCGTGCTATGCGCCGCTTTGCCAGCCTTGGACGCGGCTCAGCTCAGTGCTGTTCAATGATTCAGCTGTGTAGAACTGACCTCCACCTCACCTTGGCAATACCGTCTAACCAAATGGACGTTTGGCAGCCAGAACACACACTGGATATACAAGCATGCATGCGCGCCAGTGACAACACACACACACACACACACACACGCATACACGCACGACGTCTAGAAATAGACACACACACACTCTCTGGGAAAGGTTACAATGCTGATTGAAACAAAGGGGCAGATGGTTTACAATGATGCAGTGCCAGCGCTGGCAAGGTGGCTAAAATATGCATTTCAGTTTGTGTGTGTGTGCTGAAATATGTCCACATACATCTCTCTGAGGTAGTTTTTACTGGGTTGGTGTCCACCCCCCACCCTATTCCACCTCGCCCCCCACACCAACATCAGTCTAAGCATCTGCCAACAGAATGCAGATCTGTGTGCATTTGTCTTGGCCTGCCAGCGTGTCTTCAGTCTTGCGGGAGAGCAAAATGTTTTGCCAGAAGTTGCTGCGAGATACTTTGAAATTTTACAGCGCGCTATAAACTCTACCGCAGTTGGTACTGAATCATCATTTAAGTAGATGGCTGCTATTTTTCAGATGTGAAGGATTTCTGGGGAAAAAACACAAAGGCACATAAAATGCATAAAAGTGAGATACTCCCTTGTGTTTCCCTCTAATTACATCCCAACGAGTTTTTCACGGAGTGTTTGGGATACAAATATTCATGTTATAACCGATGTGATTTAAGTCTTCCGTGATTTGTCAGTGTCTGTGTTGGCTTTAATACTACAGGCTTAATACTGCAGCATTACTATATAAAACAGTCTTTCAGAGGCTGCTTCTGTAAAGAAATTACAGCAGGAGAAACTTTTTTGCCCGTCTACAGAGCAGCCATGGAAATTCAGAGGGTTTTAATAGAGAAACAAGTTAATGATTGCACACAGCATAAGTTACACAACACCCTGCAGCAGCTCTGCAAATACATTGCATCTCTTCCTCTTAAATAAAGTGACTGTGTGTGTGTGTGTGTGTGTGTGTGTGTGTGTAGGTGTGTGTGTGTGTGTGTGTGTGTGTGTGTGTGTGTGTGTGTGTGTGTGTGTGTGTTTACAGTTCCAGCAGTAGGAAATAATGTTTTAGGGTTAGCAGTAATATAATACAGCTGTGAACTGTGTGTGATTAAACAGCAAACAGTACGGCTGATAGCACTGATAAAAATGACACTAACTGGGGAACTGTGTGTGTGTGTGCGAGCGTGTGTGTGTATGTGCGTGCGTGTGTGTGTGTGTGTTATACTCTCCTAGTTCTTGGTAAAGCTTTCATGAATAGATGGTTTCCTCTCAAAAATATTGCCATGAAAATATTTTATGAATAAAGTAACTGCAAGTTCAGAAAACAGAAAAAACCCTCAAATCAAATCAATATTATATGTGAGCAATTCTTGCGTTTCAAACAGAACAAATTCACTTGGTTGGTTTTCTGTTTCAAGCATCTGCAGGAGTCCTGCTGTTGATGCGTCTCTAACAGCGTCCTCCATCTCTTCATGCAATCCTAATCTGACTCCATGTCAGTCCAGTTTTCCACCAGCGCATTACCACATCTGATTATGGATCCAGCTCTGATACAACACTTACTGCATCTGCAAACATCAAGTGTTACATTAACAGGCTCTGAGGGAAAAACTAAGAATATTTTTTTAATGTGCAAGCATAGCAGTTTTATTTTCCATAGTTCCCTTCAGTCTGCTTATCCCACCTGTGCCTGTCTCTCTTCTGTCTGTGTGAATAAGTGTGTCAGTGGAGTTAACCACTGTTTTTCAGGAGTGGGCGTGGTCCAATCACTGGAGTACCTAAACCCTGCTCTCATGTTCTCGTCTTGCTAGATTGTAGTAGTGTTTCTCGGGCCAGTTACAATTCTGTTCCATGATCTCTGTTAACGTCTGTAAACCACAGTTTTTACTCACCTACTTGTCTCCTCCTCTTCCTCCTGTTGGATCCTGTTTGGTGGACCTGCTGGACTACCTCTCCATCTCCACTTTCCACACCCTCTCTGGAAAATGAACCTCCTTTGAACTACCTAAAGAAAAGAGGACAAAATTGCTGCATGGGGGAAAAAAGGCCCTCCAGACAAAATAACAAGTATTCACCTGAGACACCTGAGATTTAGCTTATCATGGACTGCTAAGAGACATTTTGACAAGACTTGCTTTAGTGACTTACTTGTGTTGAGTATTCAGCTGCTGAAGTAATTTCTGAAGCTTTATCTTTCTGGTGTGAGTCAACCTGCTTTTAGTTGGATCGACTGTGGTTGCAAATATTCTTGAGCTCTGATCTAGTGCATATTGTGTTTGAGTCCTGTCAATGAACCAAACCAAACATCCAAAAATATGAACGTGCTGTTTTTTTTCTATTAGTAAAATAACTGACACTGAGTGAGATAAATAAAAGTGCACCTGCTCACACATATTGCATGTGGAGAGGTGCTGAAAAGAGACGGGTGAAGTGAAATGATATCAAACTGACAACAGCGTGTTACGTTACTACAAGCGCAGTAACAGCTCGCCAACAAGTGTTACAGCAAAAATAACAGAAGTGAGCGAGCAGGAGAGAAGGTCAGGAAAACCATCGTTGTTGGAACTTCTAAGTCATTTCAGAAGGTATTTTATTTTGTCCATGTGGGCAGCTACAAATTTCAGTCGAGCTTGAAGATGCTGTTTTTGAGAGCAGGGGCTTCTTTCTTGGGCATCACCCTTTCAATCCGTGGTCGTATAAAACTCCCTGTGGACAGTGACGCTGGTGTTCGGGTTTCCAGTTATGACAGGTTTGAGCCTTGGTGGTTGCTGGGTCGTTCCTGAACATCCTAACCACTTTCCTGCCATCTGAGTGTGACAGTTTGGGTCTTCTTCCAAAGTGGTGACACATCTGGATAACCTGATTTCTGGCAGTTGTCCAGAAATGGCTCCAACAGACATTCCCAACTTGTGTAAATCTACAATTTTGCTTCTTAGACTTTCCTGTTGTTCTGAATATTGGTCAGTCCAATGAGAGTCAAACAAAAGCTTTTTATCCTTGCAAAGAGAAAATCCCAATTGGAGTCAATCATGATCACTAACAGGAAATTAATAGGCCTTTTCTTTGCCAAGTTAAAAGACGTTGTAACCTTAACCTTGTATATTTGAGCCTATATGTATACTTATACACATGTGGATTGTGTAGAGAAAAGTAAATTCAAACTTGTGCACCCAATCCTTTTTTTTCAAAGAAATCATTAAAAGTCCCAAACTATCATGGAATTTATACCCATCGATGTAAACTGACGACAACTGTATATCCGTGACCTCTTCCAGGACTCACTGGAGATTGTTCCTCAAAAAGAGTATTGCATAATTAATAAACCTTTAAAAATCTAAAGTACTATAAGCATGCGCATAATTGTTTTCTTACAAATACAGTTTCCCAACACAACTTATTCAGATATAAAGCAGTTTGTATGTTAGAGTGCCACCTTATTTACAAACAGAAACACTGCTTCATATGCTGCATCGGGAAGCAAATCAATTTGTACATGCAATGGCAGAACCCACCACTTTTACTGAATGTAATCAAATAGAGTTAATGGTTACTGAATCAAGTAGTATGAACAGCAGCGTTTAAAGCTGATGGCAATCTTAAGGGTTGCACTTGCAGATTTCACTGGCTCAGAGCAAAGCCCTCTTCACTCGTCTCCTCTCCCGACTCCTTTCCTCCTTTACACCAATGAGTCCGTCCACTCCATGTCATTGCCACATTCAATGGCCATCCAGACTAATCCATCCCAGGTCGTTAGCCCTGTCTGCAGGGCTAATCATCATCTCCTCTGGCTCAAGTTAGCCAAAAAGCGAGCATCACCAGAATGAGACAGTTAAATATTCATGCCCCACCGCAGTGTAATATCCTCCTCAATGATGTTTGAACCTTTTGACCCGAGGTAATCAACAGTAATCACACGGTCACACCGAACAGCGAGGCATTTGATGTGTAGATGGTTGAGTCTGATGAGCTTTTGACACTGCTGAGTGCCTGCATCAGGCAGAAGCTCAAACTTGTGATCGGCACAAGCACGGGGCGCACAAGTGACACGCGGCGGCGTTCCCGGTGACAGACACTTCATTTCACCCCCAGGCATACCGGTATGACATCACTCGATTAATAATGGAGCAATTAATTATGACCTATTAGACTGATGAATTAGATTAGATAGAAAGGAGGAATGTAGCCGTGTGATAATATTACACTGGGATACATTAATGACTTCTTGGAGAGCGAGGTGTGCTGGGAGGGGCTGAAGGGAAGAATTTATATATGCCAGTTTGGAATGACACGCAGTCAGCGATCTAATTATATCGGTGATAAATGGTGTTATTGATATGATAATGATTCCTTACCCCAACATGCTAATACTCCACTCTGGAAACACGTGGATCTATACTGCGAGACTTTAATGTCTCGTAGTATGACAGCAGACACTGTCTTCAATGAAAGCTCCATATTGATGACACACTTAGCGTCACAGAAGCCACCGGTGAATTCAGGGTACCTTTGAAGCAGCTGTATGGAGGCTATTTAATGATTGAAAATGTTATGTGGCTTTTAAATATGAATGCAATTCTTCCATCAAACCAGCAACACAGAAATAACAATAAAGACTGAACTTTGCTGTCACACTGATAGAGATTAAAGCAAGTGATTCTACTCTCATGTATTTGACCTTTTAACTATTACTTCTTAAACCTTTCCATAAATAATACAGATATAATATGAGGGTGATTTGTTAGTGTGTGTGCAGGGGGGGTAGGTGTGATACAAACACAATTTCAACTAATTAGGAAAGTGTTAAAACATTCACTTCTCATTTTTTTCCTCTACATTAGCTCACTGAAATTACTGCTGCACTCAAAGTCCTAAGTGGAGCATCTGCATAGGATGAGCACATTATATGGTTTTAAATATGTAAGCTGTTATTGCACAGTGTGTGATGAAAGAAAAAAAACAAAGGAACTTGCACTGATGAACTCATTTGAAGCCCTGAGCTGCATTCCACTGACATCTAGTGTCAGATTCAGGAAGTGAGATATCGTCCCGTGCCTGTGTCTGACCCCGTGCAGGTGTGTGTTTGTGTGTGTCCTGTTGTCCACTTCCCAATACATCAGTGTAGTCCTATTGATCTGTTTGATATGACCTTGAACGATCAGACAAGTGGAAGAGCGGTGTTGGAATGAAACTCATCCATTCCCTCTGTCTGCTATCTGCTGCTGCTGTAATGACTTGAGGGAAGACAGGGAGGCGAAGAAGCCCATTGAGAACGACTCCTGAACCAGTCAGCTCTGCAGCAGCCTTATGTCGTGGCCAGCCTTGCCTCCAGGCACAGTCTGCTTTCTGGGTAACAGGAAGAGAAGTGGGTCAGTCTGTCTGAGACACGAGTGATGATATGTGGGCTGGTTAATGCTATATATCAAATCATAAAGATAGATGGGTAGATAGAGCTCAACTCTTGCAAGGGTTATGTAAGTGGATTTGTTCCCAGGATAGCTTTACATATGAATATGGAATACAGTGTATTAAAATGATAATCAGTAGATGAATGATGAAATTTATCCTCATGGGGCAAAAGATGAGGAGAAGCCATGCTTTAGGGCCTTATGGTGAATGGTTTAAGCTGAGCATGTTTCATCCTCTAACATGTAGAATCTAAGAGTATATGTAAAACATTTCCCCTGCAGCTGAAGCATGATGAAAATTGAATAATCATCGTTTTGCCCCAATTTCAAATCACTTACATGACTACAGAAATCAGTATGTGAAGAGGGAAAAAAATCACCCAGTGCCCGTTTCCTTCTTTTTTTCTTTTTTGCTGGTAGTTAGCGAGTGACTGAGAATCGCTAATATGATATCAAGTGATGAAATGTACCTGAATGCATTAAATTAAGTGCTGAAGCCTTGAATGGATACAATGGATGTGGAAATAATTTTCACAGAGATCATAAAGTTATTAAATCATTTTCAAATGATTTTAGTTCGTGTATGCTTGCTTGTTGACAACATCTTGGACTCCTCTGGGAGATGAGGACACGCCCACATCTGTTCCATACCATAGTCATGGATAATGTTACGGAGGGAGAAAAAGATGCAAGTAATGTGTGTTTTAATCGCATGATTCACATAATACTGTAGATACATGTTTGCTATTAGCCGTTTACTGTTACCTTGTCACTTTCGCAGCTGTTCCGTCACATTATTGTCTCCCCAAAGACATTTCTGTCTTCTGCATTTTTCTATTTGCTGGTGTTTTCTTAAGTTGCAGTGTGTTTTACCCTTCAGGACCACTGTATCCATTCAAGGCTCCAACACTTAATTTAATGCATTCAGATACATTTCATCACTTCCTATCATATTAGCGATTCTCAGTCATTCTTAAGATCTTTACATCACAGCTAGCACAGTACATAAAATTGCTCTGAATTTTAAAATCGTGCATAGACAATAACAAAGTAATGCACTGTAATGTTGTGCAATGTATTCCATCATAACTGTAATTAGTAGAGATAAATAAAACTAGTGAATAAAGCTAGTATTACTATTATGCATGTAGGATTTGTATTGGAGCACTTTAAAATAAGTAGTGTTCCATTCTCTACCACTTTTTATTTATTAATAAAAGTAGCTGTCCAAGCCTAGAAAATGTGTGGACTTAAGGTGACAGCTGTATATTTC
Organism: Pelmatolapia mariae; assembly: GCF_036321145.2. Lineage (NCBI taxonomy): Eukaryota > Metazoa > Chordata > Actinopteri > Cichliformes > Cichlidae > Pelmatolapia > Pelmatolapia mariae. The sequence goes on along the minus strand of NC_086245.2, from coordinate 26,791,543 downwards.
CCTTATATTTCCTCTTCCACTGTCTGGAAATCTAATTACTGTGAATTCAGCACATGCTCTGCTTACAGTGGTTTAAAAAAAAAGACACAAAAGAAATTCCTCCTTCATGACAAACACCAACAAAGAACATGAAGCTGAAACCTAAAATAAAATTTCTAAAGATTTTTTTCTTTAAAGAACGGGGTTTTATAGCCCACATTGAACAGTAATGAGCAGAGCGCCCATGCTGCACATTCACACACAGACATATACACACACACTCCTTTACCTCTTCATCATGGTACGTGACACCTGACGGCCCATTAGTTCCTAAAGTGCTATTCTATTCTATGAATTCCTCTCCTTTTAGAATATTTAGACTATGTGTGGTTTCCCTCCGCTTGTCAACATGGGATGCATTATTCATGTTAATGTGCCATCATCTGACGCGCTGCGTGATGTAACGCTGCCATTCCCCGACTCCTGCACCCACAAACGCATCCAGTGACCTTCTGAACTGTGCACTGCCATCGCCCCCTACAGAATCGCAGCAGCTTTCCCTCATATAATGCAAAAAAAGAGGAGGAAACTCAGCTTTGACAAGCCTTATTGTGCAATTAAATGAGTGCTTACTAAAAGCACAGATGCATTGGCAATAACAAAAGATTTGAGATTTTAGCACACTTTAGGTGCATGCATATCTGTGGGCCTGAATTACCTGCTTTTACAAAAGAGATAAAGAGCAGCAGAGTGACTTTAACCAGCTTTTAATTATGCAATTAAAAAAGGTATGCTTGTATTTGAGATAGAGTAGATGTATCCTCACTGTGTGTCTGAACTCAAGAGAGATATGACACAATGGAGTGAAGCGAAAGAATTTGAGTTACCAAGCCTTTAGTGCAATTAAAAGATAAGTCAAAGGCTGCTTTTATTTGAGATGGAATGAGCAAATGATTCAGAGTTTTAGTAAGTCTTTTGTTTAACTACAAACTTTGCATGTGTTTGAGCTGGAGAAAAGAAAAGGAAGCTAGAAAGAGTTGTATTAGCAAGTTGTACAAAGGTAAGCTTAAAAAACATGTTAAATTTAAAGCTGTCCACTTTGTTGATTTTAATGGACTGATGGTGCCACTCAAACTTAACATCTCATTCGAAGCAATCCAATGTATGTATATATGTTTCTATGGACCTTATCTCCTCCTTAACAGCTGAGCCAGTCTCAACAAAACTTTGGACAAACACCATCACACATACAGCGATCATGTCTTTCCATTTCTCTTGATTTTTGTATTCATTATCGCATTGAGGAAGCAAGGTTATGTTCTCTGTCTCCGTTTGTTTACCCATATGTATCTTAATGGTCGATATAACTTGTGTCTGCAACAGCTTTTTATTGGACTCGGCACTAAAAACAGATTGAAGAACTTGTGTGTGGCTAGCCTTAGCTAGCTAAATGTAGCTTAATATAAAACAGAGTGAAACAGCTAGCCTGCAAAAGTAACTAAATCTAACCAACAGCAACTCTAAACCTCTGTAATAAATTATATGTTGGCTTAATACAAAAACCAAAGCATAACAACAAAGATTCATTGTTTTACAAGATTATATATGGCAAGCTTAGCATGCAAAAGTGCCAGTTAGCTCTTTTTTCTTTTCCTTTTATGCACTTCGTTCGTCATCAACAGAACTTACCAGCTAATGTGGCATCTTTATAGATGTACCACAGATACAGATACATACACTTGTTCTAAGTAACATACCAAAAACAAACAAAAAAAACCTAAAAAAAAAAATTTATTTACTAAAATTGGAGCACTGGCTTCTTTGACAGTCTGTTAGCTTAGCTACCCTCAAACCAAACAATGATTTTTTTATTATTATTTAATTGTGTTAAAAAAGGTACAAATGGGCATCAGTGCAACAAACATGAGTTAGATTATCGAGTTCAGTGACCTAAAATTAGCAAAGATGAAGTCTAGCAAACATCGAATGGCTATAGTGATGCGTTGAGATTTACTTGTCAGTCAAGAAACTATGTGTCCAACTTTATTAATCTTATTCTTAATACAATTTTTAAAACATAAAATATATATTAAATTGTCTTCTACAGTGATTGTTTTTGTGGACCAAAAGTGTCAGTATTTCAATGTGAGAGTTTCAGGTTCAGCTAATGCTTGCTAGCTTTGTTAGCACCAGTATCACAAACATAGTATTACAGTCCAATTGATCAGAATTAGCAGATTTGAGGCATAGCTACACGTGGCTATAGCTGCACCTGCTAGCTCAGCTGTCACTCAAGAGTCAAAAATTTTACCTCAAGAAGATGAGTTTTAAAGAAAAAATATCAATTGATATCAAACTGGTGTTTTGAAACTGGTCTGCGGGGTCAGGCTCAGCTGTGAAAGCGATGACCATTAAAGAAACTTAAACTGTTGGCACTTCCATGTCAGCTTTTTCAGCTTCAGAGGTTTGACCTTAACAGAATGAAAAAAAAAACCTGCCAGCTATGCTTCTTAGTTCTCTGGCAGATCAGGATTTTTAAAAAGTGAAATTAAGATTGGCTGAAGAAATTTTCTGTTTGTGTGGTCCACGCAGATAATTTGTGTACAGTATCAACAATCTGGGAGAAACTGAGTTTGTAAGACACAAGTTTTAACGATAGTTATTGTTTCGTGGATTTACACGCAGAGGGGGCGCAGAAGAAAATGTCTCTGTATCTCAGTTAGCACACAGATGAACTGCCAACTTGTCAAAAGAGTCTTCCAATGCATGCTGGGACAGCCGCCACCATCACTACCACCCCAAAAAGGATTTGACAGGTGGAGAAATGAAATACTGAAACTGCCTCCTCAGTCATCCAACCTAAATATTGTGGCTTTGGAAAACGCTTTGCCCTTTCTGTTTGACGAGCCAATAAATGAAAGGCTTTTCACAACTAATTAACATGATTGCTTGGGTATTCTATGACATTGATAGTGGCTTTATAGGCTGGTGTGGGTTGATGCACAGGTTATTTTTAAGATACCAAACAAGCATAATGCATAATTTATCACACCAAAGAATAACCCTCCCAAGCTGGTGAATAAAGGAAGTAATAAGGGCAGCAAGGCAGCTGAAATGACTGATAATGCTTTACAACAGCTTCTAAATAAAGGAGATGAAAGAAAAAAAAATCCTGTTTGCACATCATCTTAAAGGAAAGTGTAATTATCTGTCAGCCAATCAACACCTAGCAATCACTTCATGTGCCTGACCTTGCTGGACTGGTAACCATGGAAATTTTTTCTCTCTCTCTCTCTCTCTCTCTCTCCAGTTGAACACAGCTTGGTCATACAAAAAAAAAAAAGCCTTTATATGTGCAAGGGGATGAACGACAAACAAGAGCAGTTTTCCATGGCTTTCTCTCACCAGGGCACCTTGGAGACAACCTTACCCTGCCTTTTATGGCTCACCATAGTGCGTCCAAATAACAAATATGCAAGGAGGATGAAACACAACCCCCCACGCAGACCAGATAAATATGTGAAAATGACAGTATTTGTTTTCTTTTCATTTGGGATCTGTTATGACAGTCTGCATAAATAATGCACCTTCAGGAAATATTTACAGAACACATATTGGTCTATATCTGACTGTGGGCTGTGTGTGTGTGTGTGTGTGTGTGTGTGTGTGTGTGTGTGTGTGTGTGTGTGTGTGTGTGTGTGTGTGTGTGTGTGTGTGTGTGTGTGTGTGAGGCTGTTTCTTTTAACATGATTTCAGCTAGGGCCCGTGCCTTGAAGTGAGCCTGCTTTTAATGAGTACTACCGCTTACAGGCATCAATGCTTCTTTAGTTTGCCTTCCCAGAGGCATTATCAGCCATTGACAACTGGTTGAATGCTGCTCTCTATTTAAGCACACTATCCTGTCAGCACTGGCAGTTGATGGACAGAGTTGTACAAAAACTACCTTCCAATATTTATCTCATTGTAAGCGAATAGCTCAAAAGAGACTCAGTGAAAGCGAAGGACACATTGCACAGTAAAGAATGCAAAGGTGTGGACGAATGTCTGCATTTTTCCCCTTGAACCGAAACAAGTCAGTGAGAGCTGAACAAAAGAGTTCTCAGCCTGATTAATTTTGTTATGTGGTGAATTTTGGTATCTTTTTGAAACATTTGTAGCGAAAAAATCACTTTGTAAGTAGAAGAAAACACTGTGGCATTTCTGTAATATTTCTGGAAGATGTTGTATTTAATTTTTATGGTTGATTTAATGGAAGAAAATGTATAATTTTATAAAAGAAAAAAATAATACGGTAAAGTAGCAGAATGCCTGTAATATCTGCTATTTTTCTAATACACTGTCCAGAATGATTTACAGTATGTGTGGATAGTTTCTCTGTATGCACCCTGAATCTGAGTTTAAGATACATATGATACATATTACAACTACTGTGCAACTTACAGTGGACCTAATATTCATTTTAGGCAGATAGTGGATTATGTGAAAGTCCTCCACCCACTTTTACTTAATCCATGAAATAAACCTTTTACAAAAACAAAGGCTTCTAAAGTTCTAAAGAAATCATTATGATCTCTTGATCAATAGAAAAAAGTCCCACATCCACCTCTTGGGATTTGGACAAGTCAATGATGTCCCGAATTAAAAATACATTTTCCATTATGGTCCATTAAGGAACACAATACATTTCATTAATGTGAAGAATCATATAACATCCTCTACTGCTCTAATTTCTCTTTCTAACTAGTCAATGCAACCTTTCTCTACAGCTGTCACATGCATAGTGCAATGTTGGCAGACAATTCTGACCTGTGTCTCCCCCCACATCCCACCATCTATCTAGGTTATCAAAGTCTGTTTTTCTTAGCTTCCAGTAATTCCAGCAGTCAGAAAAAGACTGACAGAAAGGCTCATCGTGAATCAGATTCACATTAAATTGCCAGTGTGAGCAGTGTCGACAGCATGCCAGTAGCGAGATGTCTGAGAGTCCTAAATGATGATCTGAAAACCAACAGGAGAAGTTACTGCCCTAATCAATTTGCTGTTATGTATCTGATTAACGTAAATCCAATCAAGTCTAGCTGTCCTCACGCTACCCTCAGACACACTCATACGTGCACTGCTTCCTCCAGACATCCAAACGTCCACAAGATCATTTTCACCAGTAATTGTTGACAGGAGAGAGGCTGAAGGTGGATGAGGCTCCCCATAAGCCAAAGGATGTGTGGTGCAATTACAGTCCCCATCAACCACTGCCACTGAGTTACTGCTGCACTGTTTCCATTTGTTGTTAAAGTTATGAAATAGCTAATACAATCAGTACTGCTGTTGTGGGCACAAATGTTTATGAACACGCACTGTATACCTCTAATTACAGCCTCTACTATTTGGGACCTACCCTGCTCTGCTTCATTTGCTGTAATGTACTTGTATTTCCTTTAGAAATACTACTCACCATTTTTTATCACAACCCCTATTTAAGTTTAAACTTCCAACTCTTAAACCTCTCATATTTAATAGAGACAGGAAGACAGTGAAAGCTTTATGAGAGAGACCACCTTCAGTGCTCCGGGCATCTTACTGCACTTTTAGAAGATTTTTCCTTGTTTCTTCCTGCTCAGTTTAGTCAGTATCTTTTTTAGACCTAACCTTTTTGCTTGCTCAGCTGTTTATAGCTGACCACTCTCCTTAAGGTTATAAGATTTTATAGACTGCTCAACCCTGGGGAAAAAATCGGTAACTTTAATGGATTGTCTGCCAAAAGTTCCATCTAGTAATTCGATGATATCTTATAAGGAATATGACCATTGATTTGGGTCTTTCATCTTGTCATCCTCGAGCATGGGATTTTATCATTTGCAACATTTGAGCAGCCTGCAGCTGTGTTCTGATTTTCAGCCCTACTTGTCACCGCTGTCTGTCTAGTTTCTTGGCTTTCCTCCACATTTTCCTTGTCATTCCTGTCAGACTGTCTATCCTTCACCTCATCAACACATTGCACCATTCCCTCATCAGTTTGTGGGGCACCAGTTGTGACCTCCACCGTTTCCTGCTGCATTACTTGCAGGTTGCTTGTGACCAGTTCCCTCAGCCCCTTGTTTCCCTAGATCACTAGGTGTCCGCTATTCACCAGCAGCATTGGCTACAGCACTATGTTGTCAACCTGAGCATGACCATGAATGCAGGGTGAGCATGTTCCTAAAATGTAGTCCTAGCTTCCCAAACTCAATCAGCAACTTTATGCACTCATTCACTCAAACTCCCAACATGCAGTGCAGTAACGAGAGGACATCAGATACATGTTACTCTTCAAAAGAGTTTTCACATGCTTTTTGTTATTTTGCATTTAAATTGTTTTTTGGTAAGCTATAAAAGGATTTCATTGTGTCATCACACCTTTAAAGTTCTTCCAGTGATCTAATAATGAACTTTCATGAAGTTCTTGGAACTAAGAAAAAGACTATCTGCACTTTTTATTCCTATTATGGTTCAGGCTCCAAAAACACTCTTCCTTGGTTAATGCCATTGGAAATGGACAGTGGAAGATTAACCAGCAACACCAGTCATGTTATTAGTGGCCTGTTCTCAGCGATATAAAACACATGCCACCTGCAAATCAAGAACCAAACACCCTATGAGTGCAATAAGTATACAGTGGGCTTTGTGAAACCTTTAATTTTATGAAAACATTACTTTCAGCTACCTTCTTATTCACAAGGGGTTGTAACCCCAAGCAGGCAGCTCCACGTGTTTGATTTGTTACATTTTTTACACCAGATACTGTTTGTGACACAACCCCAGAAAACGATGTCTGGTCCCAGAATCGAACCAGGAATCTTCCACTTATTAAGCACATGTGTAAACCGCTACATACACAATGGGGACATTAACTTGAAATTGTATGAATGGTACGAAATCCAACCAACCATCTTTGATTGGAGGCATTTGGCTAAAAACAAATTAAATTAAATATGACAGTAAGAGCCATTAAATTTGGCTCTTTAAAGAGGGCCATAAGAGCCAGTCCTATATGACTAATAAAATTAATCACTGAGCTACGTTTACAGGAAACACAACAAATTTACTTACAACCATACATGGACTATCTATATTATTCTGTAGATTATGTACAAATACGTACACATGTGACATACAGGTAAAGTGCTTGCAATGTACCCATCTCAACAATGTACACATGTAACGTGCATGTAATATACATGTAATCCCTATAACATACACATATAATGTATATGTAATGCACACATGAGGTACAGATAATTTTAACAATGTACCCATAAAATGTACATGTACCCTACACATAATATTGTCATTGATTTTGAGATCAGCTACTGATCACAGTGTACACCTTTAAAGCATCATCAGCCAGCGATTCTTCCTGTATTGACCAATCGGAAACCAATATTCATATAAAATGTCCTATCTCTCAGTTCTTCTCTACCTCCTTACCACACTAAGTTCGTTGCTCATGCTCGCTGACTCATGCTCATTCATGTTCATTTCAAAAGTGCTGAATGGGGTTTAGGTGAATCAAATTCTTCTACGCCAAAAAGACTGGTCTTTTCTTTTCTTTAACATATTGTGTCACAATTGAATTGCTATATTGAAACGGATAAACACAGAATGCCGTGTGGAAAACATTTCTTTACTCAAAGGCAGTTTGGAGAGGACAGAGGTTCAAGATGAGGTCAGTCAAGAAAAGTTTGAAGCAATCCTAAAGCACCTGCGGCAAAAAGCCCTTCAGACTAAACAAACGTCAAAAGGATAACATCTAGACAGGTGCAAAATGAGCCGGGGGGGAAGGATTCAGACAGCTCATCCCAGCTGAACTGATAACAGTGCTTAACTTCCACTATGAGAATGGGAAGAATTATATAGGGGTCTTAATCTGGCTTTCTCTCTTCAGGCAGGTAGTGAATCTGTGGCACCCAGACAAGTTCAGAGAGGATCATGTTTAATCTTTCGCTGTATATGTAGGCATACTTTATTTTCTTTTTCAAAAAAGGAGTTCCTTTTCATACTAAAAAAATGATAAACTAAGGGATAAAATATTTATTTCAGTAAATATTACTGAATTCTTTGGATTAAATTCCGCATGATTTCATGATTTATTTATTTATTTATGTGAAGAAAGTTAAAGGTCCGCAGTCACTCATACTTTAAAGATGAAATCGTGTTATCTGGTTAAAACATGTGATTCATTGTGAGGACAGATGTTTCCATATTTTCATAAGACAAAACAGCGGGGTAAATACTCAACATCTTTCCCAAAAATGAGAGATCGTAGATTAGCATATGTCATATTTAATTAAGTTTCCACGTTTTTGTCTTGTTTTTTTCCCTCCATCCTCACGCATGCTCAGTGTCTATCTTCGGCTGATTCACATCAGCAGCAGCGTTGGAGATCCAGCGGTCCGACAACACATGGATCCCCAGTGAGAACCTCGAGCTCTCCGGCCAGGAGGGGTAAGACTGCGTCCTTCATTGCTTGTAAAGTCGGTTAGAGCAAAAGAAGGAGGCTGTGAGGAAAGAGAAAGTGAAAGATCACCGTAGCTGAAATGCGATGGAGAAAAAGTGTGACATGGACTGAGAGGCTCCATGGCCGCGATGACTCACTGGTGTTCAGTGCCGGCGGTTAGTTTGCGTCTGTGAGTTGAAATGACCGCCGTGCCTTATGTTGCTGCCCGTTTAGAAGAAATGTTGGCAGTGAGAATGAGTGCATTGATGCCTTTTCCTGTTTCAATGTGAGCATTCAATGAATTTGAAATCATATTTCCTGCATCGGTGTGCTCCAGTAAATAGCCTGTTGCATTCTTTTTAGCATTATAAGAAACGGTCAGATAAAAAAAGTGTTTGTTTTTTGTTTTTTTGTTTTTTTTTAACTTGTCTGGAAAGCTGAGACAGTCTTACTAGCACCATGGACAGCTCCTTGTTTTAACGACCCTTTTGATTATGTAGGTCATACCATTAAAAACAACAACAAAAACAACAGTAGTAAGAACAGTAAGCAAGGTCAATAGTGTTCAATTCTGATTTTAACAATAAGTGTTTAGTTGGGTTAAACCAGGCTGCTGGTTTACTGGTGGTTCCAAGGGTATTTAAAAGTAGAATGGGAGGCAGAGCCTTCAGCTTTCAGGCCCCTCTTTAGTGGAACCAGCTCCCAGTTTGGTTTTGGGACTGACACCCTCTCTACTTTTAAGATGAAGCCTAAAATGTTTTGATAAAGCTTATAGTTAGGGCTGGATCAGGTGATCCTGAAATCTGCCTTAGTTATGCTGCAGTAGGCCTAGGCTGCCGGGGGCTTCCCATGATGCACTGAGTATTTCTTCTTCACCTTTTTTCACTTTTCTCTCGCTGTCATTGCTATTCTCTGGCTCCCTTCCACTGTCTTCCACCCCTCACCTCCAACTGTTCACAGCAGATGGCTGCCCCTCCCTGAGCCTGGTTCTGCTGGAGGTTTCCTCCTGTTAAAAGGGAGTTTTTTTCTTCCCACTGCCCCCAAGCACACGCTCATAGGTGTTTAAGTGATTGTTTGGTGTTTTCTTTCTACTATTGTAGTAATTTTATTTATATATTTTATATAAATAAAGCTGAATTGAATTGAATCTTAGAACTTATAATGAAGAATATCAGTGGACTTCCACGTACGTAGAGGACTGCTTTGTCAGTTTTTGTTAAAAAGTTTTCATTGAGTCTTAGGTCTCAGTCAGACAGCACTAGAGACCAGTCAGTGAATCCCTGACAACTGCTCTGGGGAAAAATGTCTATTTCCCAACACGTTGCTGAAGGTTTAGTCACAAATAGGGTGATGAACCAAAAACCTCCTTGTGAGTGCTTTTATCACTATCACATTGCTGCACTTGCCTGTAGTGTTTACGGAAAATGGCCACTTGTCTCCAAACACTCGCTGATTAACCACCAAGTGGTACTGAAACTTGAAAAAATGCAACAAAAACCGGAGAGCCTTCAAAGTAAAAGTTGGGCCTTAGAACTGAAACTACTATGTTTTAAAAGCCCTGCACATACCATCAACCACCACAACCAGACAATCCTTATACATACATGAAGATTTCTGTTTAACTCTGCTTTCAGTGTTTAGTTTTAGTTTAGCCCTTTAGCTCTATTCATTGAGGACTATCTCAGGGGTGCCCTCTTCTCTGCCTCTGGCTTTATTATAGGCAATTTCAGCACAGTGGGATTAATCAGAAGTGGCTCCTGTAGATCTGCTCTGACCTTACTAGTACTTCAAAGTGTTCCTATTTAAAATTACTAGAGTATCAGTGTTTTAAAATTGAATTAACCAAAATGAACAAACAGTAAACTTTGAGTTATTAATTGTGTCACGAGTGGCTTTTTTTATCTTAAAGCATAGCTGAATTATTGAGCAGTGGTGAATGAACTATTGAGCTCCCTTACATAAATAAAAACACCATTAGCACTGTGAAACTACACCACTATAAGTAAAAGTCCTGCAATCAAAATTTTGCTAATGTAAAATTAAACTTCCCAGCATTCCAAATGTAGATAAAAGTTTTTAAATATAAGCGCTCCAATTTTATACACTTGTATATCATTAGATTTTTAATACTGCATCAAGTCAGACATGGTATTTTATAGCATTATATTTAATATTGCAACACGAAAAAGTGGGATAATAATAAATAACCAGTAACTATAGTTGTTATGTGAGTATAGTATGAGATAAAGTATGCCCTTGTATACAGCCCCACAATGTTTCTGTTTCAATGTTTCTATGCATACACCATGTATATAGTTTACTCACATATATGTATACATATATATTGCTTTTTTTCCCATTTGTATATTGTTTTCTTTACATTTGCACCTTTGTGGTCCACCTACACAGTTTCGCTGTGCAAGAAACTGCACAATGACAATAAAAGCTCTAAAGTCTAAAGTCTAAAGATGCTGCCACAAATGTGAAGGTTAATAAATGTATTTGGTTTGTAATCACTGCTCTGCAGACACATTTAAAAGTAAAGGTGGAAATAAAAATATGTATTTGTGATTTTCTGAATTTGTGTTTTAGGGGGTTCGTACGTCTAACTATCTCAACTTTACAATCAATTAAGGGTAACGTACCAGTGAAAGATAAAACGGGGTATCAAACCATAAAAATAGACCCTTGGCTGGTAAAGACTTCCCTTATTGAATTGTTTATTTGAAAGAAAATGTAGGCAAATGCTTTGCAAAACCCTTTTTCTCAGTGCTTTACATAGGATAAGATAAAAACATGTTGTACATCATGTTCAGCTCCAGCGTGCTTTCTTTGTGTCTTAGTTTTATTTTTATTAAATCAACTTAGAGCTATAAAGACACCAAACAGAGATGTGGTATATTGGATCACTTTTATTAGTAACTCATTCTTTTCAGCTTAAGCAGCAAAGGAAGGTAATAATCTAACGTTACCTGAACAGGAAGTTCTTTCCGTCATTTGGTCATTGCAAATTTAGTCATCAGGATTGATACTGCAGTCAGATTAGGCCGCTGCTGTGTTACAGACTGAGATCTGGCATTTGTGCACAGCTCAGGGAAACAGTTTGAAGAATGAAATAAATCAACCCAACAGCCTTAGGAGAATAACAACAGAGGGACATGAATACAGTGTACACGCACTTGCATATGTGTGACTCATCCGTGGGTGGTGATAGAGTCACCTCAGGGCCGCGGTGGCCGTCAATCGTTCACATGCGGCAACAATAACTGGGGCAACCTGAAGACACGGGTGAAGGATTTATGACGAGTCTCTGCAGGGAGGGAAGGTTTTTATTGCGGGGAATCCATATTCAGCAGATAAACAATGTCTGTGTTCACAGCCAGGCAGCTGATATGTACACAAATCAGTCTGTTCAGAAGTACGGCTGGCTGTGTATCACCATTCTTATCGTATGAATTTCTATCTTTATTGTAGGTGTACAAGGAGAGAGATGGCTCTGTGCTCCGAGGCCTGTGCTTCTGGCTCGGGAGGAGAATCCTCCGGCAGTGAGGTGAGCTGCGCTAACACGGGTGATCATTCTGATCTGATTACAGCTGAAGTAGTGTTTTTGGAGTTGGGCAGATGACAGGAAGCTCTCATAAAGAAAATGTTTGCGTGAAAGTCAGTGTAACAATGACAAAGTTGCAGCAAAAATAGTCTGAACATACCTACTAATTACTTTGGCACTGTGGCTGATTGATTGATAACTATATCTTGGAAACTAAGATAAATTAAAATGTATACCAAACAAGTTTTCACTTCTCATATATTGCCTCAGTATTAGAGTTACTATTGAAATGTAAAAAAACAAACATAAATTTAGCATTGTTCAGAAAGTATTTCCAGAATCTTCAAACACTGTTCTGATAATTGAGAATAAACATATTTTGTCCTCTGCATTTAAAAAATCTGCATTCCTGGTTGGAATACTGTATACACGTCTTTTATCCTGCAGCAGGCACAATGTTTTTTTATGTTTAGAAGAGCAGAAAGTGTTAATTACCTTTAAGTCTTACAGTCGCTGTGCAGGTCTTCATCCTTTTTCTCCAGTAAGAATATTAATGTATTTATTAACTCCGCCAAGGAGCTCACGTGATTGGTTGAGTTTGTCTCATTGTCTGTCTGTGTGTTAGTATCACGACTAAAAACGTTCTGGGCGAATCTGCATGAAAATGTTTTACCAACATATTAAATTAAAGTAAGAAAGATTGGGAGACACTGTCTCTTGTTGTTCTTCAGAAAAATACCACAAAATAATCCAGATCCAGATGTCCTGCTTCCTCCGCTGGCTTAGTTCATGCATAGTGTAGAAGGAACTTTTAAGGCCTTATGTAGCTATGCAGTATCACATTAGGTTTTGATAAATAGCTACTTAGAGTTAAAATAATGATAATAATACATTTTATTTATAGGCACCTTTCAAGACATTGAAGACACCTCACAAGCAATTAGACAACAAAACCACAGCATAGTTAAAATAACAGTAGAGAGACACCAAAGAATTAATCACAAACTAAAATTAAACAGAAGATGCAAGCTTTAAAACAAGAACTATGACCACCTTATTCCTGTTGTAGTTACATCTATCCATCCGTCTTCTTCCGCTTATCCAAGGCCGGGTCGCGAGGGCAGCAGCCTAAGCAGAGAAACCCAGAAGTTCCTCTCCCCCGCCACTTCCTCCAGCTTGTCTGGGGGAACACCAAGGCATTCCCAGGCGAGCTGCGAGATATAACCTCTCCAGCGTGTCCTGGGTCTGCCCCGGGGAATCCTCCTGGTGGGACATGCCCGGAACACCTCACCCAGGAGGCATCCTTGTCAGATGCCCGAACCACCTCAACTGGCTCCTTTAGATGTGGAGGAGTAGAAGCTCTACTTTGAGCCCATCACGGATGGCTGTACTTCTCACCTTATCTCAAAGGGAGAGGCCAGCCACCCTTCGGAGGAAGCTAATTTCTGTCGCTTGTTTCCGCAATCTCATTCTTTCGGTCACTACCCACAGCTGGTGACCATAGGTGAGGGTAGGGATGTAGATCGACCGGTGAATTGAGAGCTTGTTAGAGATAACCTTAGAGATAAGGTGAGAAGTGGCCCTCTCTTCACCACGACGGACCAGTGCAGCGTCCACATCACTGTAGCTGCAGCACCGATCCGTCCCTCGATCTCCCGCTTCCTTCTCCCGTCACTCGTGAACAAGAGATACTTAAACTCCTCCACTTGGGGCAGGAACTCGTCCCTGACCCGGAGTGGGCACTCCACCCTTTTCCTATTGAGGACCATGGCCTCAGATTTGGAGGTGCTGATTCTCATTCCCACCACTTCACACTCGGCCGTGAACTGTTCCAGTGCAAGCTGGAGGCCACCAGCCGATGAAGCCAACAGAACCACATCATCCGTGAAAAGCAGACATCAGATTCTGAGACCAACTAAGCGAAAGCCTTCCGCCACTTGGCTATGCCTAGAAATTCTGTCCATAAAAATTATGATGATTCATGTGTTTATTTCAAATGTGATTTTTTTTCTCTCGTTTTGGTCACAACTTCCTTCCAGGCAGGTTCAAGCTGTCTTCGTTTTGGGGTTCGTTCCTATCTGCACCACTTCTATGAAGAGTGCTCCTCCTCCATGTGGGAGAGAGACCCGGAGGATCGGGGGTTCGTCCAGAGCCAGAGGTCAGCCCTGTGGTGGATCTCAGCAGTCTGGAAGGTAAAGCTACTGTTCTCTGTACATACCATGACATGGTTTTCAAATGTTTCCTGCGGCACAATAAAGTGTTACATTTCCTCTTTTATGGTGTTTTTGGTACTAAAATTTTAATTCCAAAAATAATATTGATAATATTAACTTGACCTCGGATCATTATAAGACTCCTCACTCACAGCTGCATCAAATAATTCAGGGGATGAATTCTTTTATGAGGCTTATGGTGTAAAAAAAATTAGATTTGGTCCTTTTACAGCTAAATCCATGAAAAGTTAAAAACAATATACATTTTTACTTCATTGGCTTTTCAGTCGAGTTGACTTTTGAGTTCTTCCACATAAAACTGGACAGCCCTTGTCTTCACACATTGATGCCCTTGTCACTGTCAGCCCCGTGGTGGCCTGAGGAGTGAATGTGTCACCTCTGTGACACATGGTGTCTCTTACTGGCAGTTTGCAGCTGCCAGCAGTGAGCTTCACTGGTGTAATAACTCTGCAAAATGTCTATATTGTTTATATTTATATATTTATGTATAATTACAGAAATTAAACCATCATTACATATTTTCACAACTGTGGCCAACGGCTATGTACAGGGGTACTTTATTTCTGCAATACTAGTTAGTTTCTCGTATAAACTGATGCTTTAGATCACAGGTGTCAAACTCCAGTCCTCGATGGCTGGTGTCCTGATACTTTTCCATGTGTCCCTGCTGCAACACACCTAAATAAATTTACTAGGTCATTAGCAAGACTCTATAGAACTTGACTGCATGCTGAGGTGATAATTCAGCTATTTGATTCATGTTACAGCAGCTCGTGAGTGAATGAGCATGGTGCAATAAAAGTACTTTTAGAAGTACATTTTTCCAAACTCTTACATTTACGTACATTTATTTAAATTTACTTAAGTAGGGTTAGGGGTTACCAGGGACACATTTAAAAGTTTCAGGACACCGGCCCTCGAGGACTGGAGTTTGACACCCCTGCTTTAGATCCTTCAATAACATTTCTGCTGGGCTAAGGTCATTGGTTTGACTCCTTCCTTTAAAAGCAAATGATTTATTTATCTTTTTTTTTTTTTTATTCAGGTATCAGATAAATGTCTGGACATTTTTAATTACAACATGCTAGTATACTTCATAAAACTGATTGTTCCATTGATAACAAGCTGTCAGACGTAGCATAATGAGCCCAAATCATGACACTACCTCCACCATAGATGGTTTCATAGATGGTATAAGGTTGTCATGTTGTAATCGTGTGTTTTCTAATCTCTTGAGCCTTCCTATTTAATCCAGGAGGTTCTATTTTGGTCTGACGTGTCCCATAAAATATTTTGCTGAATGTGATTCTGATGTTGGACTGATAAAAATGATTAGCTAGTGTTTAAAAAGGCCTTTAGCTGTTTAGCTGTTACCCTGGGCTCCTTTGTGACTTTCTGTTGATCTTGATCTTGCTGGTTCGTATACATACAGGGAAAAACCCAACAATCATATGACCCCCTATGGGCAAGCACTTTGACGACAGTGGGAAGGAAAAACTCCCTTTTAACAGGAAGAAACCTCCAGCAGAACCAGGCTCAGGGAGGGGCGGGGCCATCTAATGGCTCGGTGGAGTCCAAAGTCTCCATCTATTAAAATCTATTAAAATTTGGCATACGTCCACAAGGGTCTTCAAGGTCAACTTAATAATTTCGAAAACTAACAAAAAATTTGATGCTTACAAATTTGGTGTGTTTTGTCAAAATATAGAAAGTACTGTATTATTGTTTCAAATATCATATTTGACCTCTGACCTTTCCTTCAAGGTCAGTAGGTCGATCTGAAGGTCAAAAAGATAATAATGATATGTACTATTTAAAATTATGTCTCTTACTGCCATTGTTTGTATGGCCGACATATAGACTTATAGGGGGTGATATATGAGGATTCCTAATATCATGACACACTGGACCTCCGATGTCACTTTTTTCTTTCAGATTCACCCCAAAATGTGTTACATCTTTAAAGAAAGTATTGTCAAGAGAACGAGAATGAGCTGCCTATGTACTTAGAAATCAACTGTAGAATCATTATCTGATAAGCTGAAGTCATGTCCATTTATTTATCTATTATTTTTCTTCATTACCTACTCCTACATAATGTTTGTGTAATTAAAGTATTCATCCATCATGCTGTCCTTTTCTAATTTTTAGTGCACTGAAAACATCTTAAAGCACAAAGGAAAGAAAGCACAATACTATTCCCTTAAAAGTAAATGTTGCCCAGAGAGTAAGCTGCCTTGGCAGAGGTTTGTGCTCTCAGGGTTGTATAATTTTGCATCATTTTCCCAAATACATGAATGGCCAAATATTATACTTTTTTAATCATTGTTTTTCTTCTACTTTAAGGTGAAATTCTGCTGATGTTTCAGGTTGAAAATGCAGAAACTTCTCCCTGCGACTTTACTCATATAATGTAGTGCATACAGTGCATTTTTAAACTTCATGATGAACAGCAGTCATGTGCTGGTATTTGTAAAGCAGCGGGATTCCAGGTCAGCACGTGTGGCAATTGGGATTTTTCTGCATTACAAACAACAAAATGACCTTTCTTAACAAGTAGTGAAGAGCACCGAGCAAACAGGGCCACTTATACAAAAATGAAATAGCCATATCTGCAAAAATGACCACCTCAGCTTCCTTTCTTTACCCTGTCTACCCTTAGGTGTCCTTGGCCCTGGGTGTCCTCATCTTGACTGCAGGTATTGCCACGCTGTCGGTCGGCTACTCCACTCCTCCCAAAATCGAGTCGTTCGGAGAGGGAGATCTGTTCTTCGTGGACACGCAGGCCATCAGCTTTAACAAGGGGCTGCATCTCAGCGCCGCAGCCGGGATTGGGCTCTCCTGCCTCGGCTCTGCCCTGGCTGCAATGGGGGTTGTTGTTTGGATCCTCCCCAAGGCCAACTTGAAAGAAAGGCTGTCCCACAGACCAGGGGGAGTGGAAGGGAGAAGAGAGTGTGGGTCAAAGTGGAGGGGCTTTAAGGATGTTAGGGATGTGGTCACTAAGCCACCTGGTTCAGAGGAGGGGAAGGTGCCCTTTACTTTGTCGAAGGTGGAAAATGTGCAGCCCGCTTCTTAAAAAAGATCACGACTGAGCTATAAGGCTTTTGTTCTAGTCCTGGGGCCTTTTTTTTTTTTTGCATGGTCTTAACTTCTTGTCTTACCTCTGTCAACGGAAATGTGTTATTTCAACATGCAGATTGTTCAGATGGAGGCTGTTTTGTCACCTCAGTATTACAGTCAGACCCCTGCTGTTTGATTGGATTGACTAGCCTCTCTGTAGTTCTAGGGATGTGATTTTGATTACAAGCACCAGTCAAGAAAACCCACATATATTATGATTTAGTGAAAAAAACACATAAATACATTAGAGGATGTTAAAAAACTAAAAAAAACCTCAGATTTACATTACACATATAAAACCTACATTTGTTGGGGGTTTTTTAAAGATAGAAACCAATGATCTGAAATATCTATTTGATTTGTCTCTTCATGGAAAGAAGAGCCAAATCCTCTCCCCTCCCCCGCGGCAAGGGGCGAAGCCTTGCATGAAGCATGAAGAGAGTTTTGAGGGTCTGGACAGACTGGCCTTTTCCCTCCGAGTGGCTCTAATCTTACAAATATGTCATTCAACTCGATGCCAACAGTGTTTTGGGAACATTTAACACTCTTTTCCAACCGTCTTTTGTTATCTGCACCGAAGCTGCCAAAGCTACAAATCATTGTTTATTTAGAGCTGATGAATAAAACATTTTCAATCAGCTTCATGATTGGGCTTTTTGCACATGAAATTATTCAGTGTCATTTTGTCGTTCAGAATGATGCCCAGGTACCTGTAATGGCTCACTATCTAGGTGTAGCTGTGGATTCGATGAAAGTGGGTGCAGAGACAGAAAGATTTCAGAGAAAGCTCCTCTTTTGTTTCTGAGTGAGTATATGTCATCGCACAAGCTGACAAAATTATCTGAAGCTGGACCACGGTTCACTTCATGGTTTGAAAGAGGCTGATAATCACCAAATCTTCAACCAACGATACCAACGCTGGTGTTGTTGCTGGATCGATACTAGAATGATAGGACCGATAATGTGTTTGTATTGCACAGCACTGCTATGATCCTCAGTCCAAACGTTAATAGTCATTGCAAAAATAACAAAGTGAACAAAACACACCCGTGTGGTGATCCTGTTGAACCGTAGACATGATCAAAGATGGACGTCTGTACCGTGACTTCATCAAGCCTCCAGATTAGCACTTTTGGCATCTTGGTGTTTTCAAACTGGATGTGCCCACTGATTGATAGCTCTGACCACGAAACTGTACGCTTACAAGCCATTAGCCAATACTTCATAACATTTTCTGAAACTTAAAATGACCATAATTTACTAAATGAACTTAATGCTCTTTTCAATATGCCTAAAAAAACAAGTGATTGAACCAGTAAGCTCACAGCTATCACCTCCTTGTAGTGAAAAGACTGCAGGTTCAAGGCCCATCCAGCACTGACTATGTCCATCTTTAGGGTTGTCATCAGGGCTTCAGACAAGGTGTCATCTGACCTCATTTTCAGTAACCCAACATATAGTGCATTTGCGGTATTTCGGAAAGCCTGTGTGTTTAATATGAGACTGGATGCTGTCAAAAAATGAAAAGAAGTCATAAGCATGAACATAAGTGTGTCTTCTTGACCACCGACCAGATCCAGAAATGTGGTGTGGCATCTACCGCCTCCATCTTTACTTCTCTTTGTTTAATATGTTCAAAAGCTTTTAGAGAAGATAAGCTGTAGAGGTATTTTTAGGCCCCAAGACTTGAACCATAAGGCACGTAGTTATCTTAAACACCTCGTACTGCAGCATAGAGACATAGCTGTTGACCGGGTAGACTGTGTTTGTCCACTAGCATTAAGAAAATACACTCAGTTCTTAGAAATGTATGTTTTTATTCCTCCTATTTCATGTTGTTTTTGCCTTGTGTTTTGTATTTTTTTAAATAGTGGTACTGGCTTTCAAAGTACTTAGTGATGATGGTGATGATGTTGTATGAACCACACGTGAATCCTGGCTTTCCGCTCATAAAGAGAATCATTAACAATTATGTACCTGCAGCTACACACATCTACACATACGCTCACCCTGCTGTGTTGAACACAGTCACACGCACTCTCACCCACACACACACACGCACAGACGCGCAGTAATTTGTGCTCCATTGACAGTATCACCTCCCTTCTCCACACTGTAATCTGGCTGCGTAATTGCCTGCAATCTGTGTCTCCAGGCAACAGTTGGGCTTCAAGTGCTCTATTTTGAACTCCGAACAAAGACCCTTTTCTGATTGGTCTCTCACGTCCCCTCTCTTTATTTTTACTCCAATCAGATTTTTTGTTTACAGGCGGACACAGTAGCAGCGAGTGAGTGGTGAAGGGCTGAGGTGAGAGGAATTTGCACTAGCACCTTAGAAGCCCCCTGTCTGATTAGGTCCTCAAATTCCAGAAAATAGAGTACAACCTAGAAAAAAAAGTATTAAAAAAAAAGAGCAACCCCGATGTCCTGATATAATGGGAGTAATTTCACTGAGTGTTACTATTGCTGTTTCATTGTTTTGTTGTGTTACTGGTTATGGTGAAGATAATGGAGTAAAATGGGGTTTCGTGTCACTGGTGCAAAGAAAATCACCAAAATAAACTTGTGATCTGCATACTGAATTTTTAAAGTGTTTGGATCCATTTAAAAAATCTGTGCCACAACAACACGTATGCAAAGCTATCTTTAAACTGGAATAATTCATATTTTCTTGTCTCTCTATTATGTCTGACTGTATTACAGCAGTTACACCATCTATGCTTAAACCCAATATTCACTTGTTGTATGTGTATGCCTAGTTGGAAGCAGGCATAGAGATATGACCTAAGTGGTTTCTATGGAGCTTGTAACAATAGAGAAAATGTGTCCACTGTGTCTCATGTTTACAATAAGGAGAGTCTTGGAGAGGTGGGACAGGATGTACAATCATGATCTAAACAAGAGATTTTGATTCTGTGTGACATACTTGTTTAACCTTACATACGTCAATCAAACCAGTAAGCATCAAGAATTAGACTGCTGTATGCTGATGTCTTCTGAAGAAGAATCCCACTGGTGTGATGTTCTTTGGCTTGCTCAGGATGTCTTTCCAGTTTTTTCTTCACATTGATTTCTGAAGGAAAGCTCCCTGAATCAGAACAATGATTTATTTCCTGTTCAGCTCCTTCTTTTTGTTTGTTATGAACTTAAGCTGCTCGGCAGTCGGTGGTCTTGTGCTGACTGCACGACTCTATTGATGTTCTAATTTTATTATTTCAATGTGGGTGAAAGTGCCTTTTCTTTGGAATGCTCTTTCATAATTGCCACAGTCTGTGAAGAGCAAATTAGCAAGACAGCGTATGCTGCTAGGCAACAAATACAACCAAGAGTGCACTCGTGTGTGTTTTTTTTAAGCCCAGGTGTAATAAATCATAAAGAAAGGAAAATAAAAACAGTTAGATTAGGTTTGTGAAACCAAAGTCAAGTCTAATAATTAGTCTGGATTGCTATGTTTTAAACTCATAAAATTATGGATCTTTTCTACACACTTTTACTAAGGAGAAGTTTTTTTCTTTTCTTTTTTTAATGGGTATTAAATGTTGAACAGCTTATTGTTACTTTTAACCCATTTTAACTAATTATTTTATTTATTTTTAAACAAAGCAAATATTCTGTTTTTAGCCTCTTATAGGAAATTGTTTTGGTTCTCCAAGTGATAGACCGAGCCGAGCTCCAGCTAAGAGCTGAACATTACACTGAGAAGCAGCGGCCTGCTTCTCTTTAACACCTCTAACAGCACACTGTCTGTCTGCAACAAGCAGATAGAACATAACTTTGTTCACTTTGTCACTTGCCCCTTTGGTTCTGTCAGTAGTGCTGCGCAATACTGCAAATTTTGGTATTAATCCAATAACAAATAAATACAAGGTCACTGTTGCCAATACCAATATAGATACTGGTGCTTTTAACCTGTAAAGGCAAATTATGTAGAGGAGATCAGTGTGTGATGATTTATGAGATGAGTCATCACACATTTTAATGGCCACTAAATCACTTTGATTTTACTTTCCACAATTATTAGTTAGCACAGTAATACACAAATGCTAAAATGCCTAAAAAATAATCTGAAAAAAAAAAAGAGTTTTTCATGTATTTTGAAAGTAGATTTTTTTACAGACCTGGAATGCAAGTGTGCGTGTCGACTTTTGTTGCTTAAATGTTTAAATGTGCTATAGGCAATAAACAAAATAGACGTTACAGTCAACGCTAAAAGGTTCAGACATTTTTCATAGTCCATGTTTGAGGTATGTTTGAACTTACGGGATAGAAACAATGTATCGTATCGCATTAGTATCAATCCAGTACCAATACCAGCAGTGGTATTGATACTATTAATATTGATACTCCCACCTCTTGTTAAGCTGATGAATTGGTGATTGTCAGCCACTTCCAAACCATGAGGTGGACATGATGTTTGACATTACAATTATTTAGAAGCTATTTACATTAGTTTCCTACAGTCAGCACACATCTCATGGAAAAACTACGATACAAATATAGTGACAATAAAATAAACCCCACTAACCTGCTCCTGCAAAGGGTCCATTGCAGTTTAGTCTGATATACACTGCATTGTGTTGCAGCTTTTTAAAATGTATTTTATTTTATTTATTGATTTTTATTGAGGATGCTCAGTACACTGCCTAGGATGGCTTCCTCGCCTATTCTCCATTTCCATATGACGAAATATACTGTTTAAAGAAAACTATATATAAAAGACAGATGTAGCATCTGGCTCCAAAAAGTGATATTGGCATGTTTTGTATGGCCAGCAGGCAATGACTCCTCTGGATGCCAAAAAAGAAAAGATGGGAAAGAACAACCCTAGGCCTCAGTTGATCTGTGACCTCAGTAAATGCTTCTATAATTTATGCATCGATAGTTCTACAAAGCAGGTTATACTTAGTCTAGCTTTTGTAAGTCACTACCATTTGAGCAGGTAGTGCTTCCCAGTTTATCATGTATCTAAAATACTACAATGATGATGATCAAGTTGTTAAGTCCAAGATTTCAAGATCTACAGAGAGTCTCAAAGTCTAGGTCTGCCAATTACAACCACCTGCATTTTGACAAGCATCTGCTGCTGTAGTACGCTTGTCTGCCAAACCACTGGTACTTCCATAGAAGTAAAAAAAAAAAAAAAAAAAAACTAATGCAAATGGAAGTCTGAAACCGTTATGTCCATGCACAAAGGAAAATCTTGGAAAAGTAGAATGTGGATGGTGACAAAGTTAACATAATGCAAATGTGTAACTTTTATATCCAGGGTGTCCAAACATTTTTCCAAGAGTAACATATTCATTAATGGAAAATCCCCCAGGGGCCAACAGTCCTTCTTGCCTTTTTTTTTTTTTTTTTTTTTTTGAAACATAAACATTATGGTGCTGCCACCATGAGATGAAAAGAGATATTACACTTTTTTAACAGGAGATAAATAATACATTTTAAGGTAGGGTATAGGGGCCATATAAAATCTGACCTAGGGCCACGATTGGCCCCGGGGTCAGACTTTGAACATTCCTGTTCTATATGGTCTGGGCTGCTGGGTGGAATATGGTAGTTTATAGATTCACCTAACAAGCAACAGATCCCAGTTCAGTCCAGAGAGGAGACACAAATGCCTCAGGGTTTTCTTCATGAAGGGCATCCAGTGTAAAAATCTGTCAGTATCAAACACAGATCGACCTGCTTTGCTGACCTCTTTGTGAGTGCAGCCAAAATGAACGTTTTGTCTCACTAGCTTTAGGTACATGGGGGTGTTCAATGTAAAAGCCTTTGTTAATGTGCTTACATATAAATCCGTCTTTTTAGCTTTTTAATTTGGCAAGTGCCAAAAGTTTACCTTTCAAAAATGTTGGCATTAATTTGTGGAGTGTTTTCCTGAACAACATGAAACCGAGCTTACAGAGCTCAAAGCTTATTTTCTGAAATAATCCAAACACCTTTGAGAAAAACCCACCAGTGTTTGGTTGAGGGAACCAGGGCTTTGCTAACATATGGCTCAAACTGTAGCACTTTATACACACCTTCTACTTTGACTGGTTTTTCTATGTTCTGCTTACAGATCTACTGTAAATACTCACACCTGAATAATCAGAGAAGGCTTACCTGCTAATAAAATTTTTACAGTATTTACAACATTCAGTATAGCATATTATAATGCTAAAATGTATTCATTTGTATTAAATATGGTTTATAGTTGAGGGGAATGGTATTGCAAAAAGAAAAGACATAATCATGAAAGTGAGGCCTTCATGCCCAGATACTTCCTCCAGCTCTTCTGGGGCAATGCAAATGTGTTCCCAAGGCAACAGAGAGACCTAACTTCTAGTGTGTCCAGGGTCTGCCCTGGGGTCTGATCCCAATTGAGCCTGGCTCGAGGCGCTAAGGAGGCACGCTAGTCAGAGGCCCAAACCAACATAACTGGTTCCTTTTGATGTTGGAGAGTAGCGGCTCTACTCTGAGCCCCTCCCAGACAGTAAAGCCCTTCACTCTGTGCAAGATACCCTACAAAGGAAGTTCATCTCTGCTACGTGATCCAGTAACATCTTGTGATTTTTACAGAAAGGCAAGCAGAGCCTATTCTATATGTAAAGACCACGTAACTACAACTACTTCTTGATTTTTTAACAATATAACAGTGCGTGACATGGCTAACTGTCAATATCTACAGGGGTGGTTCAAAGTAATAATGAAAAATGAAGTTGGAGTGTTGGCAAAACAACTTGTAAAACATATCTGATTTATTTAATAGACGTCTCATAGGCATCTGTCTCCTCTCCGTCGTCATCACAGCTTTTCTTGCTAATGTTCTAAAGGCGTGATTAAAAACTTTTTCACACTCTGTCTTCTCTACATCGCATATGTTGGCCAAGGCTGTTAGCAAGATGCTACTCATCTGTTATGATGCTAAATAACTGAAGCTCGTCCACTTGCTAATGCTAGCTAGTGGACGAGCTGTGTTTCCATACGAAGCTCAGATCGTAACTCTCGGAGCAGTGAAAACAGGGCCGCTCTCCTATCAGCTTACTGTCAAACACCCGTGGTTTATCCACAATGCGCATGCGCAAACAAGAAACAAGCTGCTGGCCTCTCAGTTTGCCCAGTTCAAGTGATTGTTAATGGGAGGCCGATAGAAGCTTTGTTACAACAAAGAAATAATCAAACAAAGAAAACTTTTCTTGCTTTTTGTGATAAGTTTATATGTTGATAATGATGGTACCCTAGGATCATCAACCATAAAGTAAGTGTATAGTAAATTTGATCAATTGATTAGTAGAAAGAGTTAGGGAACATACACAAATATATTTATGTGCTATGATCATTACAGTAGGATATTGAAATGAGATTAAAATTTGGTGAAAAAGGCCAAGATTCTTGTGAAATACGCTGGATGTCAAAGTAACATTTTGAGTCACTTATGTCGTCAATGCTTTGCTTAGACATGAAGAACTCAAAATCAAGCTGAACTAGAAGAGGATCGCATCTTTAGTTGCACATTGCAAAAAGTGTTTATATAATCTTATTATAAGATGCTGTATTGAGGTAGCTGTGAGTATGTGCAGGAGTGTGTTTGTGATAGTGAGAGAGAGAGTTGTGTTTATGGCCGTATGAGTACATCGTGTTACTTTGGTGAGATGAATCACAGCTGTGAGTGTGACTCATCTCGTCTCCCAAGTCACACAGCAACATGAAAGACACCTAATGTTCTCCGATCGAGACAGTACACACACACAGTGCACATTCATTGTTGGTCACAAGTTGTTCTCATCATCATGTTTGTTTTGATCACATTTGGCTTTTAGTTTAGTTATTGTCTGATGTATGATTTTTTTTTTTTTTTTTTTTTGCATTTTATTGTCGTACTGACACACTCATTGTCCGACAATCTGCTCTTGATAAAATATTCCATTTTGTTTTGTTTTTTTGTTTTGTTTTGGTGGCTCTGTTATAATGGTTACATTGACCACTGCACTACAATACCTCTTGTATTCTAAGTTATAACCATAAATGAACTTTTTTTCTAAAAAAAATAAATAAATAAAAGCAACTACAGGAACTGCATATTGTGTGTTATGTTTGAAGAATATCTCCCTTTCTTCCTTTCTTCCTGTGGCAAAATCATTAACACATCATGCCTGCATATAACATCCGTGCCATCACAGGGACTATTTTCTCCCCCAGTTGTCAACATGCTCCTTACACCTTGAGCTCATGTTTGAGTGGCTGATTTGAGCATGCTAGGTTTATTAGCAAGTGTATGTATGTGCATAATGGGATAGAAAAGTGTGAGCTGCGCCAGCGTTTCCTGTGAAGATGGTAGGCTGATACGCTCCACTGGCGGCGGAGCTCAGAGTGTGAGTCACACTGTTGTTACAGAGAGAACTGTACAACCGAGGACTGGGTTGCAGGCCCATCCATCCCAGCGCTCGTGTGTGTGCGCTGTATCTCCTGGTACTTGTGAGTCTACAGATTTGATATGATAGTGTAGCATCTCATCTGCTGTGGAGTACAAAGCTGGAATTTCTTTTGAATAGGGTGTTGGCAGAGCTTGGATCAAAGCAGCTTGCTTGGCATGAGAAGTAAATTTAAATCAATTCTAATTTTATATTTCATCATAATTCTCCACAAGTAATAGTAAAAATTTTTAGTATAAAAACAAGTAAAGTAACCAGTATACAGAGTAGTTCTTTTCAAAATCATAAATATTATATTACCAGATCACGATTATTGGTTCATTAATGTGTCTCATCACTTAGATGATGCAGATGGAGATCGTTTTCGTTACATGCTGCTCGGCAGCACATCTGTAATAACACTGCATATTTTACTAATAGATTTATATTTTAAACCCAGAAAATCAGAAAGCTGTTTTTTTTACATAAATCATTTTAGATATATTTTTAAATGGGTCTAAAACATGTTCAGTGTCTTACACAGAAATAAAAACCAGGCTAGTTGCTCTGCAGGCCACTTACAAGCACAGAATAATGCTATTACTCTACATGTGGCATAATAGCATGTGGATGCATTTATGATAGCATCCACATGCTACATTAACATAGCTATAATATTACCATGCTGAGATTTTCAGGCATGGACATTTTAGCACCTTGAATTAGTGTGTTAGAATTCGCCCCGGTTTGCTAATTGTTCCGTTGATAATCGAATAAAACACGCTGAATTTTAAATGTGCTAAACAAAAACTTAAGAAATCCCTAAAGTTGTAACAGTTTGCCCTGGGGCGATGATGAGTGTGTGCATCATGTTGGGTCGGTGTCCTTTTAGAAATTAGTGAGGCACAAAAGTAAACATGGAGCTAGATTTGAAAGGTTTTCTTTAAAGGTCCAGTCAATCATATTTTGAGGATGTCTAAGAGAAAAAAGACTTAATTAGACACAGAATAGTGTGTAATTATTTCTTACAATAAACTGATGGATTCTCATGAAATTCTTATTAATCTATTAAAAATCTACACGAGCAGGCACCAGGTAGTGGAATATGTGGCTAGAGACCAGCCACATGTATAGCACACTAAAGGCAGAGGAGAAGAGAAGTGGTAGGCATTCACGTGTCATGGACAGACATTTAAATGCTTGCACCTCCAGACTCAAGACGTGAAGGATGATACGTGTTTAATCATTAGAGAAGGGGTTCCCTGCACCAAAGAAATGAAAATGCAAAGGAAAGAGACAACGACACCAGCATCTTAATAAAATTTAATCCTCTACCTCCTTACCTCAAAATCCTGATCTGCTAAACTGAAGTCGGGGTTTTAATAAAAAAAACATGCATAAACATGCTCATTATTCCTGATATTGTCACAACTGGATCCTGGAATGCCTAGAACTGTACAAATTCAGAGCCTTCATCAGGAACCCAATGGGGATTTGGCAAACAGCACTAGAGGCCAACCTCAATCCTATAGCACAAATCACCATCAAGTGTGGGATCTACCAAGGAGATGCTGTGTCCCAACTGCTGTTCTGGATCGGTCTGAACCCACTCAGTGAGATCATTGACAAGACTGTCTATGGAATGGAGCAGGTGGCTAGGTGAGCAGCTCCAGCAGATCCCAGAACAAATAAATCTGAGAACTCTGTCCAGAAGAGCACAGTCCAAGTCGTAGAGGACACAGGGTTGAAGGAAAGACTGCCCTCGGGGGTGAGAAACCATCAGTGCAGTGAATATAGAAAAGCATGGCCTTGCCTCACCATTACCTATACAGCACTGACCTTACAGACAGACTCCAGAAAGATGTGACCTATGTGAAAAACATAGAGCTGAGGGTGGGGAATGGCATTCATGTGAATTTCAGCGGAGGGGGAAAAGACAGCAATGCAGCAGCAGATAGAGTCTCTCTTCCACTTTCATTTGTCATTACATGCCCTCAGGCTGAAATTAACATTTGCTTCTAAAAGTACCAAACATGCACAGGGCTCCATTACAAATGAAGCAACAGCAGGCAATCACATTGCCAATGAACCCATCAAAATTTTCGAAATGGTTACGGTTGACCACGCTCATGTCTCACCCATCAGAACATAAAGAGATGTTATTTCCCTTCGCAACCACAACTCAATCTAAGCATTTGCAGTGGCCACATTCTTATCTGAGCAGTGCAATATACAGCCCATCATCACCATGAAATATTCAGCTGCAGCCCACTGTGTGCTGCATTCGTGCAGGAAGCTGACAGATTGCCCAGTATTATGAAGAAAGTCATGTCAGTCAAATATTTCTCTTCACTTCATTTCTCTATTTTAGTGAAAGGAAAGTTTTGCTTTCTGGCAATATAGTACAGTGTGTACCAGTTTAGACAGAACTAGCCCTCACATGCACTCTCTGTACTTTTGAGATGTCCTCTTCCACCCCCAACCACTCGACCTCAGCTGAACTGATTTTAGAGGCTCTGAAGATGCAACGAGGTCTGCCGGGCAGTCCAACACCCCGTTTCATCAGCCAAAAGTCTTCATTACCAGAGGCCGACCTCCTGCAAAAGAAAATCCACAGAGAATATGAGGCAAAGGAAAGAAAACAAAGATGAGTAGAGGTATATTCTCCAATTAGACACTTAATTTACAAGATTCTGAGTGGAAATTAAATACAATTAAATCACAGACTACTGAATCGGCTCAGAGCAAATAAACAAAAAAGCCAATGCTTAATAAGAAACCTGATCAATTCAATGAAAACAACCAAATTTAGAGTACATTAATGATCATTTGTCACATTGAGAGGTCTTAGGCTAACCCTAATCATCACTGTGGTTATTTTTGAAAGTGACGTTGCTATGGTGCTGAGGTAATTAAGTTTCCTTATTAGAAACGCTTGAGGTAGTATTGACAAGAAAAGAGAATGAGACGTTCTTATTTTTATAAAGTTAACTGATGAATCTGAATAATTGAAGCTCAGTCAATCATTTTCTGATTCCCACTTCAGTGTTTTCTCTTCAGAAAAACTAAAGAATGTTTTTCTGAATAATTTCAGCTGATCACATCTGCTATTTAAAAAAAAAGAAGTATTTTTAGGGCAAACACAATTTGTATGGTTAAAGACCTAATTGTTCATTATTGCAATAATCGCAAAAACACATGAGCTTCTTATATTTTAATTACTCTCATGTTTGGCTAATGTTGCTTTATTATTAAAGATTGCTCGCAGTCTTACATCACAGCCCTCTGAACACTTTGAAACAACTTTGAGTGCTGGCAGGAGGTTAACAGGAGCTTCTACTGGAGGAGAACTAAACTTTGAGCTACAAAGTTTTACCAAGACTAGTTTTCAGTTTACAGTTGAAGCAGCGGGGATGTGAAATTCCAAACCATTCAACCAGGAATTCTTTGCTGCTGAGTTTAGACACTTTGAAAGAGTTTGAAAACATGGCTTGAGGCTACTATTGTAACTGTTGTGCAAGTAGGCGCTTAGCAAGCGCTAACTCAAACTTCAGTTCACACTTAGGTTTATAGTTCACACTTTAATTCTGAACAAAGTTTGCAGTCCTCAGAATGACTACACTAGAACATCCTGACCACCTGCACACAGAGCCTTTAAGCCCTGTACGTTGGAGGGTGGGGCCTCCATGGATCCATCTTTTTTGTTCAGCACATCCTACAGATGCTCGATTGGGTTAAGAGATAGAGGAAAAAATGAAAATAGCAAACAGATCAGTGCATTTCATTTTTTGAATCAGGATTAGTTGCCCCCTGCTGAAAGAATGAAGAACAACAAGTGCTTTAAGGTGCACCGAGAAGCTTCTTCAACTGAAGAAGCTTCTCAGATGAGAGGTGAAACATCTTCAAGCAACTTAAAGAAGTCCAGACGCTTTTCTTTCCAAGCTCCGTAGACTACGATGACCTGGATGACTGAGAACCTTCACAGACATTTTACCAGGGCTGGACTGGGACGAAAAATCGGCCCGGGCATTTTGACTAGAGACCAGCCCACCAGGTATTATAGGAAAAGCCATAAAGCCTTTGAATGAAAATAAACGCTGTTGTGACAGTGATGTACACTGTCTTGTTGGTATATGTATGATTTCTATACATTTTACATCAGATAAAAACTTTGGTTGTAAGATTCAGATAATTATTTAATAAAAGCATTTTAAATGAGAATAAGAAAGAAAAGTATCTCTTTGTGACCCCCTCTCCCAGTTAATGCCCTACCTGCCCCCTGGCAAAACTTTGCTAGAGCTGCCCCTGCACAGTTACCAGCTGTCAGCTACTTAGAAAAGGATCCTGGTCTTATTTGTCTCTCAGAAACAGTTCATAACTTCCCTTCAACTCATTCATGTCACCTAAAAGGTAAACCTGTTTCTCCATCACCAGTTCAGCTCTGATGATTCAGTAAGGACATCTCCTGGTTTCATCTGCATGTTTCCCTCTCACCAGATAACCAAACCGATATCATGACCAGCAGCGCTTATGGCTGTGCCTCCAGCAAACATCAGCTGATACTAGAAATTAATATTAAATAAATTCTAACAACAGCTGATCAAGCTTTAATGTGCTGCTGTTGTTTAGCGCGACATCCGCTGGTTTCCTCTTTCTGGTGCAAAGTGGGCGATAAACAAACAAGAGAGAAAAGCCGATCAGCTGATCATTGATCAGTTTCATGATTGAAGTAGCAACAGGAGAGGGAGGGGAGAGAATGAGAGAAGAAGAGGCAGCTGTGCGGCGTAAACACACAGAATAACTCCAGCTTTGTGTCTTTTTCATTGTAGCTCAAGTACGGGACAAACTGTGTTCCTTCTCAGCTCAATACGAAACGCGTAATATTTTCTCTGAATACGGGACCATTCCATTTTTTAAGGAGCGGTTGGCAACTCTACTAACTAACCTTATGAATAAAATAAAGTTCACTATCAGTACCATCACACCACCCGCCCAGCTGTATAGAAACTCCGTCATGCTAGCTAGTACGCAGTACGAGTTATTGTAACTGACTGTAAAAAGTCAGCACAACGAAAATCAACTCCACCTAAACTTGGTTTTTATCTGACCCAGATAGACTGCAGGTCATAACTTCTTACCTAAAGTTCAGTTCACCTGATACTCGGACCGGCGGCCGCCTCCGGTCTCTCCTCCTCCTGCCTCCCCTTCCCTCATCCACCTGCTGGCGAGTTATTTTTACACATCGGCCAGCATCTGGCCAATCCACCGCCTCTCGTTGTTCATGCCGGTACAAAAAAAATCATCGGCCCATAAAAACGAAAAATCACCATCGGCCCACCGGGCAAATACCCGATGGCCAGTCCAGCTATGCATTTTACATTGTAATAATAAATACAGAGAAAACCCAACAATCATATGACCCCCTATGAGCAAGCACTTTGGCAACAGTGGGAAGGAAAAACTTCCTTTTAACAGGAAGAAACCTCCAACAGAACCAGGCTGGAGGTTTCTAGTACACAAGTAGTACAGAAAACAACTCGCAGGACCATGTAAGGGTTAAGAGGCTTTTGCTGTGTTTGTTCACAGATTTTCTGTAGAGCTTAAGGTTTCACGCCCGGTAATAAGAATCCCCGAAACAGACAATTTATGCAAAAGTAACAGTTTACACAGACACCAGGTGTTTACTACTTTCATTTTAACAGAACTCATAAGACCGCAGAGGCACCGGAACAGAAAAAAATATGTACAAATCCAAGGCTTGTGGTCTTTAAAACACCCAAATGTCACATGAAATTTTATATTTATAATGTTGTAATATTAATGCACCTGCACGCCCACTTTGATTGGAGCAACTACTCACTGCTTCCCCGGTAGTTGCTGCAAGTCCTTCATGCAAAAGCAGGAAATAACTGAGCGAAGAACGAGGACTGCAGAGCAGACAAGCTGAGGGGAGCACAAAAAAAAAAAAAAAATTAAAGCACTTCATCACAGGATAACTTCAGGAATACATTAAACATTAGATATTGGTGATATATAACTCTGTTAGGTGATTTTGGACTGGATTTTAATTTCAGTTTTAATAACTTGCGAGAAAGAAAAAAAAAGAAAAAGTCTATCTTTCTTTCCCAACAATTTCATTTACCGTGTTGATCCATCTTGGTTAAGTATTTATGAGGGGAGGGTGATAATAAGGTGGCTAAATTCAAAGCTGCAGGTGTGCAAAGGCGGATCTTAATAAAGAGGTAAGTAGCATGTTGAATTATTAGACTATCTTAAGAATAATGTGCTGTGAAATAAGTGGGAATGTGTGGTGCACGCTGTCATAACAGCGCATCTCAATGAGAATTAAATCTGAGTTTAAATGTAAATGTGTATGTTTAAAGGAGGGGGCAGCATATAAGATTACCCGACTTAGTGAGGCAACTGTCATAGCTGATAAGAGTGATGAGTGGCAAATAAGGATTTTTGTGTTTAGAAGGTATCGTGGTTGGACAGTGTTTTCTTAAAGATTATCTCTTTTTTCCCCCCTTCCCTACAATGTCAATTTAAAGTCAATTGACAGGAGAGTCCAAACACATCGCTCGAGCTAATCAAAAGTTTGCATTGTGAAAAAGTTACCCCCCCTCCCTCACACACACAGAGACCCGCCTTTGTCTGAAACCCATCAGGAGATTTGGCACAGTCAAACACCTCTGCGTATTTGCAGTCACCACTGGTTTGTTGAGCATTAAAAATGTTAATTGGAATTTTGAAAAAAAAAGGAAAGAAAGAAATAAATATATCGCATTGCCATCCCACCTCCTCCAGTCACAGGCTGTCAAAATGCAATATTCCAAATTAGATTGTATTTGGATAATCTTTTGAACTGTAATAGGTTTCCAGCCTGCAGGCATATTACTATTGGCACATCATTATTAAACAAAAGTGACACCGAACCATCACTTTGCAGGCGGCGCCAGATAAACGCTCGACACCATGCAAATAATATTAGTTCTGCTTCCAGAGTCACTGGCTTATCTCTGGGATGCTATATTGGGTTCATATCCCTGTCGGCTGGCGAGGGCCTTCTGACGGAAGTGTCTAAATTTATGAGTAGCCCGTATGTGTGAGGTGCATGTATGAATAGGCTGCTGTGTGCGTGCGTGCCCGTTTGTGTAACGTGTGTATCCCACATTAAGGCTTTTATATGTAAATACTGTGTGTGTGTGTGTGTGTGTGTGTGTGTGTGTGTGTGTGTGTGTGTGTGTGTGTGTGTGTGTGTGTGTGTGTCTGTGTGGGCGTGCGTGCAAAAAGCAGCTCCATTCATATGTAAATAGGCAGTGTATGCGTGCCTGTATGTGCAGCGGCGACCCATATCATGGCGTAATGAGATCCGCCACTGTTGGTTACCCTCAGACAGCGGTAATTATGGTTGCAGTGAAAAGGAGTGATGCTGAAGGCAGGATGGACGCTTACACACTAACAGATTGAACCACACACAGGGCCTCGGTTCACACACTGACAGCCCGGCTCCAGGCAAAATGACGACCCGTCCCGTTTGGCACCGGGATGGCAATATGACTCGGTTAACCACGTATGATAAATTAGACGTGCATCCTCTTTCTAATCAGCTTTCCAAAACCTGCATACCTGGTCGAATATTCAATTCCAGTGAGACAGAGGACATTCGCAGACATGTCGTGTCAGTAAAAAGTGGATAAGAGGAGACAGCGTGACGCAAAGAGATGCCAATAAAAGACAAACAAGCAATACAAAAAAGAGAAAACGCATTTGTCTTTTCATTCAGCCATATCGTGGAACTCGTTCAGTTTGAAAGTGCGTCCAGGAACGCCAAATTGAACATTACACCTTTCTAACGGCGAGTGAAGTGCTCTGTAGGTTTGGTGAAATGGGCCAAAAAAGTGCATTCTTTATTGAAATGGGCGAAAACCTGGTTTGTAAAACAATGAGCGGTGCATTCCACAAAAAACATCATCGTTTCCATGGAGCTATTATAATCTACAATAAAATGTTAAAAATAATAACAGCAAGAGAGCGCAAACCTCCTCTGAGCAGCTCGCTCTCTGGGCAGCATTTACTTTTAAGGGAAGCATCGTATTTTTAATATATTCATGTTGGTTTCTTTCACATCATGACAGACGTTTACTTTGATTACACAAACATTATGTAGAAGTACGTCATGGATAATATGTGTAGATTTCTAAATAAATGGACGTGAATAACTTGAGCTTATTATTTAATATCATACTGGAGGAAATTTCTGACTAACTGAGCAGCTCATTCTCTTTCTCTTGACAGTACTTTGTTAAAAGATGAAACACATTTTGGGGTCAACTTGAAAGAAAGGCAGATTTGAAAAGTGAGGTCAGAGGTCAAATGTGACACGATATTTGCAAACTATAATGCAGCATTTAGAATCTCCATATACCAGAATCATTTCCTAAATGCTGCAGATATAAACAAAGGCAATATAAATGTAAGCATAGTTCTAAAGTAAAAGACATTTTATGAAATTTGACCTTATTTGACCTTAAAGAAGAGGTCAAAGGTCCAAAATAATGTGATATTTCGAATCCCCTTATATCTATATGTTGTCAATACAAACAAGACAATACAAACTGATATCATTGCGTTGGTGTTGTTCTTGGATCACCAAGAATGTTGGTTCAGGTTACACTGCAAGTGACCAACCACAATATAGTGATGTCATAGTTTTGTGACATGGAAGCACCATCACACCCTAACCCTAATTATAGCCCCGTAACCCTAACTCTAACCACGATCACATCCTTAACCCCAACCCCAACTCTAACTGCCCCCCTTTGGGATTTTTTTCCTAAAAAAAACTGTTTTTTTTGTTTTTTTACCAAGTCGCAAAGCTATGACATCATAAAAATTTGATTGGTCCACTGCAATGTTGATCTTGGAAAAATATTACTATGTTGATCCAAAAACAACAACAAAACAAGGATATCAGGTAGACCATCACCACATATAGTTTCATGCTTTCCATTTTAGAATTAGATAGTTCAGATGGGAATTAACTTGGGTGGTGACTATCATTTTTAAAGGCAATATACAGGCTATATATTTCCCCTATGCTATATACTACTGCCAACAATCATCAACACACTGTTCAGATTTATCATTTGTCCAGCTTCTTTAGGATTAAAAAAAAGAACTCCAGTAAAAACCCAAATCTTAACTAAAGGTCTATTTAATCCAGGATAGCATTAATGCAGGCAAGCTAGAAAGCCAAGCTCAGCAGCAATCCTGGCAGATCCACTGATCTTTATACCAGATCACATCAGCTCATGCACATGGCTCAGCTGATGTCCTTTCACACATTCAATTGGTAAATGTCATATAGGGTATGCCATTTAAGCTGCTTTAGCGTGCTTACAGTTGCTGCACATCTGCAAACTGCTTTGGAACCCGCCAAAGTCGCTGCTATGCCAGCTCTTCATTTCATGCTGTATCTGACTTAAAGTCTGATCAATTGTTGTTGATGCCTGCTCTGCTCTGCTCTGTGTTGGGTGTTTTCATGGTAGACTCCCTGCTTCTGACTTTCCTGCATGCACATGGAAGGAGCAGGCAGTCCCACATGGAATCATATATATATATATATATATATATATATATATACATATATATTTAAAAAGTTGTTAAAACTTATCTAACAAACAGCACAAAAAGGATTTAAAAGAGCATGAATAGCTCTAACAGACATTACATACTGCAACCTCCTTTAGGTAAAGGAGTACACGAGTAGTATATGGGTATATTTTACATAGCCAGCATTCTTCTCCTGACCGCACAGACGTGATAGAGCAGATGTTGAATATTGCTGATGCTTAGATCTGTTAATGACTGCAGCTGTGGCCATTCAAAATGCATATGCCCCTGGTCTTTGTGTGGGAGGGGCAGAGATGGGGGGTCTTTCCCTGACGCCATGGTTAAAAGTAAATTTGCCTTTCTATTATAACTGTTTATGCTGTGCAGATAAAATCCCAGTTAAAGCAAAGTGATTATTTACTGGATACATTTTTAATATTGAAATCAACAATTGGTGATTAAATGTGATGGGTCATCAAAGCTTATAGGAAATAAACCTGAAAACACTTTTCAGTGCAGTCAGCAGTAATGGAAAGAACTCACAATTGATGGTAACACTATAGAGAAAAAGGCGTGCTTCTCAAACAGCCTCACTCAAAGCTCCACAATGTCCCATCTTCCATTTGTAACATTTGTCATCACTGTAAATGTCCTTGTCCTACTCTTTCTCCTCCATAGAGCCCCGACTCCGTGCTCCGATGTTGCTGACAGGCTGTTCTACCTGATAGGTGCTACATCCTGTTTACACATTGACAATCACGCTAGGCGAGCGCTGATTTATTCTCTTGGTACTTGCCTTGAACCTTTCAGCCACAGTCTCGCTCTCGTTGCATCTCTCCATCTCTTAATGCTTGTGTTCTGTCCCCGCTTGTCTAAATGCCTAATGGGCTCCATACAGACACGCGGTGTCTTTTATGGCGAGGGTCCCTCGATCAAGTGCATGTTTCCATGGCTCATATATGCAACACAGAAGGGGAAACATAAAGGATGTGGCAATATTCTATGGATGCAACCCATCGGCCATCAATATGTAGCACTCAGAGTAGCACACGCGTATTATCCATTTTCTACAGCTTTTTACTTCCATACTTCTTTAAATGGCAGATATATAAAAGGCTTTTTTTCCCTCCAAATTGCAAAAGCTTGTCAATACAGCTAGCTTAGCGGTCTGGAATCGAAAATAGATCTAATCACGGTAGCTATAATGTAAACCGAAAATGAAAAAGCAACGCAAAGTTCTTTAAAAAGCAGCACTGCCTGTGGTGCTCGCTTCTTGGCATGATGTGAATGTAACAGAATCACTGTGACTCAAACAGCAGGGTGCCTGTTCCTTTTTCTAAGAAATACATTTTATTCTTTTTTTAGCAGTTTGCTTCTGACATTTGATGTGTTAAAAACACACACGCACACTCACACACACCTTTGGATATAACATAGAGGATGGATGTTCAAAAGTGAGAAATTTGGACCATGAAAACATGGAAAGTGACTCAGAAGAATTTGCTGCATGCATCACTACTTCAACACCTACATCACTTTGTTTTTTTGGGAGCAGCCACTGCATGAAGCCCTCACGAGGCAGAAGAGGAGAGTACGAACTGTGGATGCCAAACAGGCCAAACGAGGAGAAGAGTGTTAAACCTCCACAGGCAGCCCACAGATGTCGTGCCGCTCCTTACACCCAACCGGCGTGAGTGGATCGAACTGGCAGCCAATCAAATAAAGCTGCAATGCTGCCTACTTTTATTAAATCCACAGTGCACCATTGACAAAATAATAGATAAAGAGAAATATGACACAAGGAGCAGAGGCATCCCAGCTCTGCAGCAGGCATAAGGTGTTTACAGTGGAGATGCTGATTCACTATTTTCAATCAGCAGTAACTATCGAGTGATAGTTTTATTACATTCATAGTCCCCAGAAGACACTGTGCGCTCTATATTGTACAAGTAATTGTTTGATATCTTCTATGTATTTCAACAGCTGCTGTCTGTCTCAGAAGACACTCCTAATTAGCTTGCAGTGTATGCTTTACTTGAGGGAAACCTATCCGAAGAGGTTGCTCCATATTATTAAGCACACCCACTTCTTGTGCAATAGAGAGAGAAAGATCTTTCAGAAGATGAAAAGCGTGGAAAAGATCAGTGTCTCACAAGAGGCATGAAAGCTGAAGAGAAGATAACGGGGCCGTGAAAACACTTGCGAGTAATTATCTCACCAAATTCATAGATGAATTTGGTGAGATAAAGGCTAATTAAGGAAAATCAACAGATGATAGTCCTGTGCACAGATGTGAGTTCATTCATCATCCCGGGCGCCAAGATAAAGCAGGAATAATGCAGCTTCACGAGGTTCACTCATTACACAAATGTCGCACCATGAGACTGGTTCGCTCACAGATTTGTAACCATGTATGACTTTTAATAAATGAAAGCCATCTAGACACTCTTGGGATGTCCTTGGATTTCTGTTGAACGCCTCTGTCTCTGACCTACTAAAGAAAGTTTCCATCAAGCAAATTAATCGACAGCTTTAAAAAAAGAAGAGAGAAGAAAAGAAAAGCAGCAACTTGTTGTTTGAGACTGCTGGTCTCAATCTCAACAACCTCTTCATGCACAATCCTCTAAAGCCTGGTAGCCACTGCTAACCAAAGCTTACAAAGATGTTTTCAGTATTGTGATGCTGTGCTCGGTGTTCTAGGTGGATGGACTTTGACTTGGTAAGTGAGCATAGACTGTATATGTATGCAGCCAACCTCATACATCCTATTTTGACTCCTAATTTTAAAGCCTTAATGCTAATCTCACAATGTTGGCTTTTTGAAGCTGTAATTGGAAGAAGAGGGTGATGTGCTATCAGCTAATAATGCTATCAAGTTTGGTCATGCACTAGCATTCATTTACTGGCATAAACTTGCTCATTTGTGCTAATTAGCAGGTGTGATCACCAAAACTTGAGCACAGACTTCACAAACA
Source organism: Pelmatolapia mariae (assembly GCF_036321145.2). NCBI lineage: Eukaryota > Metazoa > Chordata > Actinopteri > Cichliformes > Cichlidae > Pelmatolapia > Pelmatolapia mariae. Next base: position 26,753,204 of record NC_086245.2, on the reverse strand, counting down.
TGGGCTGTAAGTCACAATATTTGTCAGGTACATTCACAGAGATGCTCTAAAAGATACCAACACCTTATTCCTAGTGTTGAGAATCTTGAGCAGAGGGGAAGCTCAGCAGATGGTGAGGCTACTGTCACCTGTGTCATTAAACAATAAACTTTAGTTTTTGGAACAAAGACAGAATAAAACATGGATGCAACCTCAGGGATGGAAACATGAAGCCAATCCAGAAGTACCTTGAATCTGCATTCTATGTGAAGGTCACCAGATGCCGATAGTTACAGTTAACTTCTATTAGTCCAGTAGAAGGAAGATGGCTTCCGTTTTGACCTCTTTAAACACCTTCCAGGTGAGGTTTGTGCTCACTCTGTGATTTTAGGTTATAGTGATTAAAAAACTTAAGTCTGTTTTGTAAATCTTGGTTATGTCATATTTCAGAATAGAAGATTATCTGTGGTATGAAACCACGAGGTCTTGAATAATCAGGCCTCATCATATCTTAATAACCTTAAAGTACCATATCGCCCCAATACAGCATTCAGCTCTCAGACTGCAGGCTGACTTATGGCTCCAAAGGAATTTAAAAGCAGAAAAAGAAGCAGAGTCTTCAGGTTTCAGGTCCCTCTTCTATAGAACCAGCTTCCAGTTTGGATTCGGGAGACAGACACTACCTCTACTTTTAAGATTAGGCTTAAAACTTTTCTTTGTGATTAAGCTGAATCAGGTGAGCCTGAATCTTCCCTTAGTTATGCTGCAGTAGGTGAGGGATCCTGGGAGATTCTAATGATGGATTGAGTATTTCCTCTTCTTCATGCTCTTTTTCACTCTCTCTGCATTTAATTATTAATTATTATTAATCTCTGGCTCTCTTCCACAGGATGTTTTTGTCCTGTCTTCCTCCCCACTCCCCCCAACTGGTCGTGGCAGATGGCCTGAGCCTGGTTCTGCTGGAGGTTTCTTCCTGTTAAAAGGGAGTTTTTCCTTCCGACTGTCACCAAATCGTTTGGTCATAGGGGCTTGCATTATTGTTGTTGGGGTTTTCTCTGTTTTCTTTTTATTATTGTAGCATCTTTACTTTACAACATAAAGCACATTGAGGGAGCTACTGTGATTTTTCACAGTAATTGCCTCAATATGTTGCCTAACAGGTTTTATTTTTTTGCATTTAAGGCTTCAAAATACACTACCAGTCAAAAGTCTGGACACACCTTCTCATTTAATGGTTTTTCTTTATTTTCATGACTATTTACATTGTAGATTCTCACTGAAGGCAACAAAACTATGAATGAATACATATGGAATTATTTTGTAAACAAAGTGTGAAATAATTCAAAACTTGTTTAATATTTTAGATTCCTCAAAATAGCCCCCTTTGCTTTGATTACTGCTTTGCACACTCTTGGCATTCTCTCGATGAGCCTCATGAGGGAGTCACCTGAAATGGTTTTCCAACAGTCTTGAAGGATTTCCCAGACATGCTGAGCACTTGTTGGCCCCTTTGCCATAAATATAAAAGGAGACAACTATATGGCATGGCATATAAAAGTAACAGAGTGCAGTGAGGTGTATTTAATCCTGTTCTGCATGTGTGGATCTGACCCAAGTGAATGAATTCCATCAGACAGTGAGGTTGAAGAAATCTGTTGCTGAATCTGCTCTTCAGATTGTTGAGTGTGTTACGGAGGGGGCGGGAATCGTGAGTCATTGCCCATGAACTTGTCCATGAATATTTGATGTCTTCAGTAAAAATAGTAGTAAAAATAAAGAAAAACCATTAAATGAGAAGGTGCGTCCAAACATTTGGTGTTGTAGGTCTTCAGAAACCAGTGGGCGAGGCCCATCTTTTATACTGCCCCAAATGGTCATCAGATGAACTGCAGTTATTGACTCTTCTGCACTGGCTTCAATTTTCAGCCCTTGAGGTTTCCACTTAGTGTACCTTGCGCTACCAAGGTCAGGTGGGGAAGGCAGAGTGGGGATGTGTGCAGAAATAATGGGGACCAAGATGGTCAGTCCCTTTAGGATCCTCATGGGTCTCAAAATGACCTCTACAAGGTATGTGGAGTTCCTAACTGACCATTTCCTGAGAAATGAGCTATGTGGAAGGAAATCATTTCCATTCCGGGCAAAGCACCATCCCATGTTACACAGAAAGTCACTTACTCATAGGTTGCTATGGGAATAAAAAGAAAAAAAATGTCATGGTGTGGCTGCCGCTATGCTCTGACCTTAAACCTATGAGAACCCGTGGAGACTCCCTAAAACAGAAACTATGAGGGTGGGCAGCAGTAGACCTCAAAACAGCAGGTCTGGGAGGCAATACTGACAACTATACATGAATCAAAACTTCCCGGGATGTTAGGAGGTGAGACAGACATTCAGAAACAATTAAGAGGAACTAGTCTTGTTAAAAAAAATAATCCTTTC